>NC_057803.1:30384945-30407299 GCF_018294505.1 Triticum aestivum
ACGGAAATAATTTTGCTATCAAGTTTGCGTTCAACGAGAGCTTGAAAGTTGTGGAAAACTTGGAACACATCAGCACGTTTCTTAAGGAGATATATCCATGTGTACTTGGTGTAATCATCAATAAAACTAACATAGTAGGAGTGTCTACCAACATAGGTGGGGGCAGGACCCCACACATCAGAAAAAATAAGCTGCAGAGGTTTAGTGGAAACACTAGTAGACACAGGATATGGCAATTGATGACTTTTTGCTTGTTGACATGAATCACAAATGGTTTCTAAGTTCCTCTCACCAACAACTGGGAGTTTATTTCTACTAAGGATCTGATGAACAGTAGAAAAAGAAGGATGACCTAAGCGATTGTGCCACCTCTCAGCAGAAAGCTTGATGGCACCATACACTTGTTTATTGTTCTGGCAATACTTGGGAAGCAAAGCATAGAGGCCTTCGACACAGACACCCCTATGGAGAATTTTCTTCGTGACCTGATCCTTGATCAAAAAGAAGAATGGGTGAAACTCTAGAAACACATTATTGTCAAGAGCAATACGATGAACAGATAACAAAGTTTTGGAGGCATTAGGAACATATAGGATGTCATTGATGTTAAGATTTTTGTGTGGGGTTTTGATAAAGGACTAACCAACATGACTTATCTCCATACCTGCACCATTTGCCGCAGTGTAGACTTGATCGTGGCCACAATATTTCTCATGCATAGTCAGCCTGTCCAACTCGCCTGTGATGTGGTTGGTGGCACCCATGTCCATATACCAGTTGGTATCAACGCCATAAGACACGTCGACTGCAGCTGCAACTTTATTTTTTGGGAGTTTTTATCATCGGCGTAGCGCCAATCACAGTCTTTTGCAATATGGTTTTTTTTTTGCAAATTTGACACTTGTTTTCATACCCTTCATACCCTTGAAAGGGGCGCCGATTGTTGTTGTTGTTGCGCCGATTGTAGCCGCCACCACCAGAAGGGTTCTGGTTCTGGTGAAAGTAGCCGTCGCCTCCACTAGAACCCCCCTGATGACCCCCGCCCTTCTGGTGGGCGCCATAGCCGCCACCAGAGTTAGGGTTTGGGTGGCCGCTGCCACCGCCCGCCATGTAGTAGTCGCCAGGAGCGCCGCCGCCGGAGCCACTAGCAGCAGCGTTATAGCCGCCGCCGCCGCGAGAGCCACCACCCCCTCCTTTGCGGTAGCAGCCGTTTCCACCACCAGAACAGCCCCGCGAGGCGATGTTGGCGGAGGACTTGAAACCGCCATTGCCAGCACCGTGAAACATCTCCATGCGCTGATCGAAGTTTGACACGAGGGAGAAGAGGCCGTCGACGGTGATGGGCTCGGTGCGGACGTTGAGAGCGGAGATGATGGGTTGATAGTCCATGTCAAGTCTGGCGACAATGAAAGAGATGAGTTCCCCGTCTCCAAGGGGTTTGCCCGCCGCGGTGAGCTCATCGGAGAGAGAGCACATCTGGCCAAAGTAGGCAGAGGCGGACAGGGAGCCCTTCTGAGCATTGGTGAGTGCAGCGCGAAGATTGTTGGCACGAGACAACGAGACAACGGAGAACATGGTGGCCAAGGCAGTCCAGATGGCGTGGGAGGACTCAAGGGAGGCAACTTGGATGAGAACTTCCTTGGACAGATTGCGCAAGAGGTATGCAATGATCTGTTGATCCTGAACGAGCCAGGTGTTATGGGCAGGATTGGGGATGACCTGATCTTTGCCGTCTTTGTCTTTGGTGGTGAGGGTTTTGGGAGGCTCGACGGTGGTGCCGTCGATGTAGCCATAGAGGCCAGCGCCCAGTATCTGGGATCGGGTTTGAGCTTTCCAGAGAACGTAGTTCGTCCTGGTAAGGGGTTCATAGGTGTTGTAATTGAGGGTGGAGGAGACGGCAGCATTGGAGGAAGACATGGTGGAGGGGATGGGTGGCGGCGAGGAAAGAAGCGTAGGTTGGGGACGAAGGAGATAGGTAGGTGTCGAGAGGTAGGAGGCACGAGCTAGATGCAATCGGAAGAGCCTGCTCTGTATACCATGTGGAGGATGATAGAAGCGTCTCAACCCTCATACATGAGAGCCCACATGTATATATTGATGGAGCGATCGTAGTAGATCGAGGGGATTACAAGGTTCGGTGGAGATGGCCAACCGAGGGGAGATACATGAGGAGATAGAGAAGAAGAGATAAAGTAGTTTAAACAGATAACAAAAAACCTATCTCTATCTCCTATATTTGAGGCGCAAGATATGTTTAACAATCTGAAGATCGTTGAGATCAAATGTGACGAAGATGATGGCAGGGCCCACAAGGTTTTGGACATCTTGAGTACCTACAACATACCACTTGAGAACATTAAGATCCAGAAGTACAACATAGAACATGCCACTTCAGAAAGTTGACATCCAGCAAACTGATTAAACTTTTGGATCTTATTGTGAGTTCAGCTGTTGATACTTCTGCTTCTTTTGTTTCTGTATTCACGGATGCGTGTGTAAATTCTGAACCAAGATATGAAGGAAGTGCCAAAACTAATTAGAAAAATAAGTGTTACAAAATTGCATGTATGTTTTTTTTTTTGGAAATGGAGGTATACCCCCGGCCTCTGCATCATGATGATGCATGCGGCTCTCTTATTAAAAATCCAGAAAGTATCAAAAGGTACATATTCCCTAATCCCTATATATCTCGTAAAAGGAAAGCAAGACTTTAAAACTACATTTAGCGTACTAGTTAAGATATTGTGTATACTATGTTTAGAACTAATTGTTTCTTCTGAAGCTGGTCCCTGGAGGTAGCTCAGCCCTCCAATTCTTTACTTCTGTAAAGTCCAGGAATATGCCATAGCGATTAAGTGGTCAACAAATCAGTGTTCTGGAAATTCAGGGTCCTTCATAGCTTTCTTCCTTCAGGATTTTAAGTTATTGTTGTATTATGATGCCACCCAGAAGTTAAATGGAAGTAAAAGGATACATGTGTATCCATCCCATAATATTAGCCAAACGTCAAGCAATTCCTTGATGTGCAGCAATAAACACATGGCATGGGTAAAATAACAAGCGGGTGGGTACTATTCTACCTAAACTGACTGGGTGTCATCATGTTTCTTACTTATACCTTATACACTTGGACATGTGAATGATTGGTGCCGGCCATTACAGAGCGTCCTGATTTCTAATGAACCATTTGGCACCTTCTCTGCCTGTAGCTCAAACCAGTACAAGTGCAGTGTGATTAAACAAGGAAAACAGTCGGAGAATGCTGCATGTTGCTGTCCACCGACAAACAGATGCAAATGAGCTATTGATATTCAGGTCTTACCTCTTGGAAGAAGACTTTCACTGCATTTTCCACTTCACCTTTAACATAACATTTGTTAGTCAGATTATTTGTCTTCAGTCAAGAATGCTCAGATCGTTTCTGTTCAACAATGGTCAGATCATTCAGGAGCCTTTTCCAATGTACTAGTGTCAAAAACGCTCTTATATTATGGGACAGAGGGAGTATTTTTTATCTTGCTCGGATGGACAGATCCATGGAAAAGAGCTGCATTAAACTGATAGTGTGTATCATGTCTTTATTCTGATTCTCTGAAAACAGAAATTGTGTATTCAGATCGTGATCTATAGTTGTCAGATCACAGTTGGACATGAATTTTATATTTTGCTCCTCTGCTCCGAGTGCGACAGTAAGCAGGATTTCATTGTGATTTGTGTGTTCAGCTGTTGATAATTATGCTTCTTTTGTTTCTGTATTTCGCAGATGCGTGTGTAAATTCTGAGCCAAGATATGAAGGAAGTGTCAAAACTAACTAGAAAATTTAAGAGTGACAAAATTGCATGTATGTGGAAAAGGTACGTATTCCCTAATCCCTATATATCTCATAAAAAGAAAGCAAAACGTTCAAACTACATTTAGCGTACTAGTTAAGATATCGTGTCCTTTTCTAAAAAAAGTTAAGATATCGTGTATAGAGTATGTTTAGAATGAAATGCTTGTTCTGAAGCTGATCCCTGGACGTAGCTCAGCCCTCCAATTTCTTTAATTTTGTGAAGTCTGGGAATATGCCATAACGATTAAGTCGTCAACAAATCAGTGTTCTGGAAATTCTCAGTCCTTCATTAGCTTTCTTTCTTTGGGATTTTGAGTTATTTGTTGTATTATGATGCCATCCAGAAGTTAAATGGAAGTAAAAGGATACTAGTGTGAACCCATCCCATAATATTAGCCTAACCTCAAGCAATTCCTTGATGTACAGCAATAAACACAAGGCATGGATAAAATAATGAGCAACTGGATACAGTTCTACCGAAATTGACAGGGTCATCATGTTTCTTAGTTACACCTTACACAATTACACTTGGACATGTGAATGATTGGTGCCGGCCCAGAGGCCCAGTGGTGATTAGATAATACAGTACTGATTAATTGGGAACCATACGAAAGGAAACAAAAAGAGTGCCCTGATTTTCAGTGACAAACCATTTGGCACCTTCTCCGCCTGTAGCTCAAGCCAGTACAGTGTGCGGTGTGATTAAACAAGGAAGACGGTCAGAGAATGCTGCCTGTTGCTGTCCACCGACGAACAGATGCAGAGGAGCTATTATTATTCAGGCCTTACCTCTTGGAAGAAGACTTTCGCTGCATTGTCTTTCCACTTCACCTTCAACACAACTTTTGCGAGTCAGATTATTCGTCTTCAGTCAAGAATGCTCAGATCGTTTGTGTTCAACAATGCTCAGATCATTTCAGGAGCTTCTTTCCTCTTCTTTTTCTTCTTCCTCGGATTGACAGATCCATGGAAAGAGCCATATATCAAACTAATGATGTGTATCATGTCTTTATTCTGATTCTCTGCAAACAGAAATTCCGTATTCAGATCGTGATCTATAGCTTGTCAGACCACAGTTGGCCGTGAATTTTATATTTTGCTCCTCCGCTCCGACTGCGATCGGCAAGCAGGATTTCATCGCATGAACATGTGCACAGACTTTACCCCCTATCTTGGCAAATCAAACATCACTACAGCTCGCAGCCAAAGGTAAAAGCAGAGTCGCAAAGCGACGGGGCATGAGTTTCAAGCCCAGATCCAAGCTAGTCAAGAAAGAAACATTTCTCTGACTTTCTTTTTACCACGATCACATAAATTCACATACAATACCATGATCATCACGTGGACAGGTGATCAACCGGCGGTGCCTCTTCCAAGAGAAAACAAATATTCTTTGCAAGTTGAGACGAGCACTACACTTAAATCCCACTGGCGTCAGTGAGTGGAGAGAGAACTTCCGCGAGTGGAAGTTTCCCTCACTTTACTACCTATACATGAGAGGAGCAGCTGCCGAATCGCCAATTGGCAGTGGTGATCCAGTGGCGGGCGTGCCGCGCGCACTTGTAGCAGCCTCATGCCGCACAAGAATCGGGTTCACTCCCGGTGATAGTAAGTAATAGTCGGTGGCTAATCTCCGGGCAGGCATGCGGCATCGTGGAGCAGTGAAATGATCGGTCCGTACCGGAGTACCACAAAGATGTGGCCACCGGCACCGGATGATGCTTTTTGTGTCATGTCTGTCCAGTGTACTGCCGCTCTCGCCGAGTTCATCAACCTGATTCTGATTGATTGATGTAGCGATGGTAACCCTACACCCACATTAATTCGCATGAACCGACGTTTTAGCTATGCGGGTTACGAGGATCGCGGCACCGTACCTAGCTCGCTGTCCTCTTGCTAGGCTCGTGAGGCCAGCTTCTTGTCTCAACTCTGAAGGTCATCCTCTGACGACGCAGACTGCTTCGAAAATTACTACTCCCTCCGTCCCGTTTTTGACACTATGGTTGGGAAAAATAGAAGTCCAGTATCCTACCTCGCATAACAAATTGAGAATTAAACTCTTATTGATTCACAAAGTCTGCTCTGATCAGCGCCGAAATCTATATTCGACCTAACAATTCTGTGTTCGTCACTTGAACCCAAATCCGCTCCATTTCCACCGTCCAACCGACAGATCTCTGAACCGGCATGAAAAGGAAAAGCGAACAGAAGCCCAATGATTGCAACTTATCCATCAAGCCGGGATATATATCTCAATGATGATGATCGACGCACACAATGCTCCCGGTGTATATCAATGCAGATCACATCCATCTCAAAAAATAAAAAGAATGCAGTGGTAGTGCAGATCGCATCGACCCATCCTTGCCCACGACGTCAAGAACAACTCGTTAACTAATCGGCCGAAAATATAGTGCCACCCATAGCCATCGTGGCCCAATAATTACAATAATTAAGGGAGGCCTTATCCGGTCCGGCGAAGAACAGATAAGCAGCGGCGATCGTCGGATCGATCGGAACCCGGCAACCATTTGGCGGCGTCTGCTCGGTTGGTCGCGGGGCGCCCGTCAGCGAGCTGCGACGACGCGGTTCGTGCTCTGTCAGCTGGGCCCGGCGCGGGCTTCTGTTCGCGGGGATAGGGGCGACACGTAGGTCGGGCGGTGGCGACGCGTGGAGCGGCGCGAGTGGTTCGCATGTGGGCCTGCGGTGGATCCCGTTCCCACGTGGCGGCGCTGTCTGTTTTGATATCCGCAGAGTTATCCACGGAGAAAAACAACTCGACCGGCGACGACTAATCGCCGGTAGCTCCTTTTTTGCAGTCTTGCCCGTGCCGAGCTCGTATATTCGTCTTTGGTGGTGGCTGCCCTCGTCGTTGCCAATGCCTATCCATTGCTGCCTGAACTTTTCGTTCCAAAGACTATGTACATTTAAAGGATGGATTTTATTGGCTTAGAATGAAAGCATTAAAAAAATACAAACACAATAAGTAAGTACGTGTTCGGCCATTGTATAGTTAGGATACACACGCAACATCAACACACACAAAACACGACAACTAATAGCAAATCATACAAGATCAAAGCTTTGCGTATGCGAGGAAAAAGAAGAAAAAACAAAAGTGATTAGATTAGCAATCAACAAAGTACAACAATTGTTATATCCACACCAACCATCTCACGAGACCAAACATACGACGTGGTTCTTGCTACTTCTTGAGTTTGCGTCTAGAGTATTAAGTTCATGAAGAACAGAATAACGCTTTAAGTAAGATGAAATGATGTAGAGAAATAAACTCAAGCAATATGATTTAAACCTCATCTTTTTATCCTCGATGGTAACAATACAATACGTGCCTCGCTACCCCTACTGTCACTGGGTGAGGACATCGCAAGATTGAATCCAAAGCTAAGTACTTCTCCCATTCCAAGAAAAGCCAATCTAGTTGGCCAAACTAAACCGATAGTTCGAAGGAAATTACAAAGATATCAAATCATGCATATAAGAATTCAGAGAAGATTCAAATAATATTCATATATAATCTGATCATAAATCCACAATTCATCAGATCTCGACAAACACACCGCAAAAGAAGATTACATCGGATAGATCTACAAGAACATTGATACGTCTCTAACATATCTACTTTTCCAAACACTTTTGCCCTTGTATTGGACTCTAACTTGCATGATTTGAATGGAACTAATCCGAACTGACGCTATTTTCAGCAGAATTGACATGATGTTATTTTTGTGCAGAAATAAAAGTTCTTGGAATGACCTGAAAATCAACGGAGAATATTTTTGTAATATATAAAAAATACTGGCAAAAGAATCAAGGCCAGGGGGCCCACACCCTGTCTACGAGGGTGGGGGCGCCCCCCTGCCTCGTGGGTCCCCTGGTGCTCCACCGACCTCAACTCCAACTCCATATATTCACGTCCGGGGAGAAAAAAATAGAGAGAAGGATTCATCGCGTTTTACGATACGGAGCCGCCGCCAAACCCTAATCTCTCTCGGGAAGGCTAATCTGGAGTCCGTTCGGGGCTCCGGAGAGGGGAATCCATTGCCATCGTCATCATCAACCTTCCTCCATCATCAATTTCATGATGCTCACCACTGTGCGTGAGTAATTCCATCATGGGCTTGCTGGACGGTGATGAGTTGGATGAGATTTATCATGTAATCGAGTTAGTTTTGTTAGAGTTTGATCCCTAGTATCCACTATGTTCTGAGATTGATGTTGCTATGACTTTGCTATGCTTAATGCTTGTCACTAGGGCCTGAGTGCCATGATTTCAGATCTGAACCTATTATGTTTTCATGAATATATGTGAGTTCTTAATCCTATCTTGCAAGTCTATAGTCACCTATTATATGTTATGATCCGTTAACCCCGAAGTGACAATAATTGGGATACTTACCGATGATGACCGTAGTTTGAGGAGTTCATGTATTCACTAAGTGTTAATGCTTTGGTCCGGTACTCTATTAAAAGGAGGCCTTAATATCCCTTAGTTTCCAATAGGACCCCGCTGCCACGGGAGGGTAGGACAAAAGATGTTATGCAAGTTCTTTTCCATAAGTACGTATGACTATATTCGGAATACATGCCTACATTACATTGATGAACTGGAGTTAGTTCTGTGTCACCCTGACCCTATGTTATAACTATTGCATGAGGAATTGCATCCGACATAATTATCCATCACTGATTCATTGCCTACAAGCTTTTCATATATTGATCTTCGCTTATTTACTTTTTCATTGCTACTGTTACAATCACTATAAAACCAAAGCTGCTACCGTTACATTTGCCACCGTTACCACTACTATCATATTACTTTACTACTAAATACTTTGTTGCAGATATTAATTTTTCAGGTGTGGTTGAATTGACAACTCAGATGCTAATACTTGAGAATACTCTTTGGCTCCCCTTGTGTTGAATCAATAAATTTGGGTTGAATACTCTACCCTCAAAAACTGTTGCGATCCCCTATACTTGTGGGTTATCAAGACTATTTTCGGGCACCGTTGCCGAGGAGCATAGCTATATTTTTGGGGTCACTTGGGATTTATATCTGCTGATCACTATGAAGAACTTGAAAGATAAAAGAACCAAGATTTTTCCCTCAACTACGAGGGGAGGTATGGAACTGCCATCTAGCTCTGCACTTGATTTACCTTCTGTTTTGAGTAAACTTGTGACACCTACTCCTGCTATTCATTCTGATATATCGCATGTTATTGATGGTGCCACTTCTGCTTTGCATGATACTTACGATGAAACTACTTCTATGCTTGGTAATATTGTGCCATTAGGTGAATTTCTTGATGAACAACTTGCTAGGGTTAGAGAGAATGAAATTATTGAGACTGATAATATTGATGAAAGTGATGATGAAGATTCTCTCCTAGATATGAATTGCATGTTGTGCCTGAGGGTTATGTTATGGATGAAGAAACTGCTAGAGACTTCTTAGCTTGCAATGATAGATCTGATCTTAAGAAATTATTAGATAAGCTTAAAGGAAAAGTCTTTGAATGCTAGAATGAAATATGACCATGCTTTTGCTACTTCACCTATCTTTATTTTCGATAAGGATTATGATTTCTCTGTCAATCCTGAGTTAATTACTTTGGTAGAATCTGATCTTTTCTATGGCTATGAATCTGAAACTGTTGTGGCTCATCTTACTAAATTAAATGATATAGCCACCATGTTTACTCACGATAAGAAAACTCGCTATTACTTTAGCCTTAAGTTGTTTCCGTTCTCATTAAAGGGTGGTGCTAAAACATGGTTTAATTCTCTTGATCCTGGTTGTGTGCGTAGTCCCCAGGATATGATTTATTACTTCTCTGCTAAATATTTCCCTGCTCATAAGAAACAAGCTGCCTTAAGGGAAATATATAATTTTGTGCAAATTGAAGAAGATAGTCTCCCACAAGCTTGGGGGAGGCTTCTCCGATTACTTAATGCTTTGCCTGATCATCCTCTCAAGAAAAAATGAAATACTTGATATCTTTTATAATGGACTAACCGATGCTTCCAGAGACCACCTGGATAGTTGTGCTAGTTGTGTTTTCAGGGAAAGAACTGTTGATCAAGCTGAATTGCTATTGAATAATATGTTGAGTAATGAAATGATTGGACACTTCCTGAACCAACTCCTAAGCCAACTCCGAAGAAAAGGGGTATTCTATTTCTCAGACCTGAAGATATGCAAGAGGCACAGAAATCCATGAAAGAAAAAGGTATTAAAAATGAAGATGTTAAGAATTTACCACCTATTGAAGAGATACATGGTCTTGATAACCCTACATAGGTAGTGAAGGTAAATTCTCTCTATAGGTTTGATGAAGGTGATATTCCTCGTAATAAGTCTGCTAGCCAATGCTTAGATGAGTTTAATAATTTTATTGTTAATCAAGAAGACTCCAATGCTTATGTTGGTAGACAATTGAAACGTAGTGCTTATATGATTGAACACTTGAGTGATTATATGTCTAGAGTTAAAGGTGAACTTAAACTTATTACTAAACATGCTTCTATGGTTACCACTCAAGTAGAACAAGTACTTAAGGCTCAGAATGATTTGCTCAGTGAAATAAATAACAAGAAAAATGATAATATTGTTAGAGTTATGAGTAGAGGGGGTAAAATGACTCAGGAACCTTTGTATCCTGAGGGCCACCCCAAGAGAATTGAGAAAGATTCTCAGAGAACTAATATTGATGCACCTAGTTCTTCTAAGAAGAAGAAAAAGAAAAATGATAGGACTTTGCATGCTTCTAGTGAACCTGTTGTTGACACACCCGAGAATCCCAATGATATTTCTATTTCTGATGCTGAAACACAATTTGGTAATGAACATGAACCTAGTGGTAATGTCAATGATGATGTTCATGTTGATGCTCAACCTAGCAATGATAATGATGTAGAGATTGAACCTGTTGTTGATCTTGATAACCCACAATCAAAAAATCAATGTTATGATAAGAGAGACTTTGTTGCTAGGAAGCACTGTAAAGAAAGAGAACCATGGGTTCAGAAACCCATGCCTTTTCCTCCTAAACCATCCAAGAAAAAAGATGATGAGGATTTTGAGCGCTTTGCTGAAATGATTAGACCTATCTTTTTGCGTATGCATTTGACTGATATGCTTAAAATGAACCCTTATGCTACATGAAAGATATTGTTACTAATAAAAGAAAGATACCGGAAGCTGAAATTTCCACCATGCTTGCTAATTACACTTTTAAAGGTGGAATACCAAAGAAACTAGGAGATCCAGGAGTACCAACTATACCGTGCTCCATTAAAAGAAACTATGTTAAAACTGCTTTATGTGATCTTGGAGCCGGTGTTAGTGTTATGCCTCTCTCTTTATATCGTAAACTTGATTTGAATAAGTTGACACCTATTGAAATATCTTTGCAAATGGATGATAAACCAACTGCTATACCTGTCGGTATTTGTGAGGATGTGCTTGTTGTGGTTGCAAACGTCACTATTTTAACGGACTTTGTTATTCTTGATATTCCCAAGGACGATAGTATGTCGATTATCCTTGGTAGACCCTTTTTGAGTACTGCAGGGGTTGTTGTTGATTGCAACAAAAGCAATGTCACCTTTCATGTTAATGGTAATGAGCATACGGTACACTTTCCGAGGAAACAACCTCAAGTCCACAGTATCAATTCTATTGGAAAAATTCCAACAATTATTATTGGAGGTTTTGAATTTCCTCTTCATACTGTCAAGAAGAAATATGATATTCTTATTGTTGGGATGTGCAAATCCCCGTTGAGGTAACCTAGTGTTATTCGAATCCAGTTTCATGCGATTTAGAATGAGTTTTTTAACAAGACTTGATCAACCTTGTTAGTGGATTCCTTTTGATGAGCATGAGATGGATGAAGTTAGAAAGCACAACCTTCTGTACCCTCCTTTTACTTTCTGTTATTTAATTTAAACAAAGCAAAAATAGTATTTTATGTCTGTTTTCTGAATTATCCTTGCAACAAAAAATACCCCGAAAATAAAAGTTCTCCAAATGCCCTGAAAATTTAATATGATTTTTCCAGAATATTTAAGAATTATTGGCATTGAGAACACATCAGGGGGAC
Organism: Triticum aestivum; assembly: GCF_018294505.1. Lineage (NCBI taxonomy): Eukaryota > Viridiplantae > Streptophyta > Magnoliopsida > Poales > Poaceae > Triticum > Triticum aestivum. Next base: position 30,396,911 of record NC_057803.1, read on the forward strand.
CCACCATGTGCCCGCGAGGATGGAGGGCGCGCCCTACCCCCCTGGGCGCGCCCCCTGCCTCGTTGACCCCACGTGGGTCCCCTCCACTTATTCTTGCACACACACACTTCGCCTTCCTCCAGAAAAAATCATCCACCAGCTCAAAACCGTGTTCTAGCTCATTTTGCTGCCATTTTCGATCTCCTTGCTCAAAACTCCATTCACAAAACTGCTTTGGGGGATTGTTCTTCGGTATGTGACTCCTCCAATGGTCCAATTAATTTTTGTTCTAGTGCTTTATTTATTGCAAATTTTTGCTGCTTAGATGGCCCTGTTCTTGAGCTTGCATGTCAAATTTATGTGGTCAAAAGTAGTTTTAATGCATGATATGTCCTTGAGGCACTTGTAGGAGTAGTTGCTGAGTTTGGTTCACTTTTATTTTTGAGTCACTAAAAATTTCAGAATTTTTCAGAGGAAGAAGTATGTTTAGGAAAATGTACCAAGGTGGTTCCTCAAGGAAGCAAGGCCCAAGGCCCGCAATACGCGAGCCGGACAATGAGCTACCAAGGGAGGCTCAAGTGCGGCCTTGTGAATGGTCGTCAGAGGATTTCATGGTCGAGGCAGGCATCAAGGAAGAATTTTACGCATATGTGCGCAACGCTGATCTTGAGAGCTTCGTGCCAGATAAGTGCCGACAATACCTCTATTTAACTGATTCATTTGTGAGAAGGTTTAAATTTACATCCTCGCGCAATTCTCACAATGTCCTATTTGATCTTTATGATAAATCATATACCATGGACTTAGAAGATTTTAATACTGCTTGTAAACTCCCGCAGTGGGGTAGTGCTAGTGAACCTCACAAATCTGAATTTCAAATAATTTATTGCTAGTATCACTGTGGGGGAATCTAGAGAAATTACACAAGCTACCATAGGGAGCATTCATTTCCTGTCATACATTATTTTGCTCTCTTTATAGGTAGATTCATAAATGGTAAGGATGAGGCATGCCATATGTGTGTTCTGGATCTTAGTGTTCTCAAGAGTGTTGTATTAGGAATTTAGGAGATAGACAATATAACTTGGGGGCCATTGTTGCACATAGGTTGCATAATAACAGTATTAATGGAGATGTGTTCGGTGGAATTTATGCAACCCGTTTAGCTAATTTTCTTGAGGTACCCATACGCGGGGATGATATTGAGTTGCCTCCTGCTTATCTAGATTATAATGATATGGTTCGTCATCAGTTTGTTGAGAGGAATGATCGGTTCCTTCAGTACCGACTAATCTTTGACAAACGGCGCACCGTCCATGTTGCTCTCCCTGCTCCTGCTTTCTTTGACTTTCAGACAAAAGGGAGATATGTTATAACCATGGAGGAAGCGAACGAGTGTGAGAGGAGGACGGAGGCAGCCCGCCTCCAAGCAGCAGCTCGTGAGGCAATAGCTGCTGCAACCCAGTATGACCCCAGTTACAGCTTCGGATTTCCAACAGGCCAGCTGTAGCCATAGACCAACTTAGGCCAAAATCCTAAGCTTGGAGGAGTACATATCTCTCACCGACATTACATTCATGTTCACACACTCATGCCAGTTGTCGGTGCTCATACTTTTTCATTGTATCATCCATGCTAGTTTATTTTGTTTTTAAGATTTCTTCTTGTGTGTTTGAAAAACCTTAAGAAACAAACCAAAAAAATTAGTTGTAGCTTTTAGCTAGTTTACTTTCCATGCTTGTAGTAGTAGTAGTAACTAAAAGAAAACCCAAAAAGATTTCTCGTTCTTCTTTTGCTTGTTGGGAGCTTTCCAGTGTAAATAGTTTTGTTTCTTTTCTGTTCGTTGGGGGTCGAGAGGAGAAGACCATGATGAAAATGTTGAGTGGCTCTCATATGCATTATTGTCGATCTAACAAAGAGCCCATATTACCTAGTCTTCTCCCTTGAATTGAATGCTTGCAGATTCCAGCTTAGTCCAATGCACGCGCACTATTATTATTATTATTATCCACACCATTCAGTTGTGCAAATGAAAGGCAATAATGATGATATATGATGGACTGATTGAGATGAGAAAAGTTGGTATGAACTCGACCTCTCTTGTTTTTGTAAATATGATTAGTTCATCATTCCTGATCCAGCCTATTATGAATAAAACATGTTTGCAATGACAATTAGAGATTATAGTTGCTCATGCAATGCTTAATTTGCTAGGAGTTTATAATGGTTTACCTTGTGTGCCAACATGCTATTAAAATGGTTGTGATGTGGTATGATAGGGTGGTATCCTCCTTTGAACGATTCGAGTGGCTTGACTTGGCACATGTTCACGCATGTAGTTGGAACAAAATCAACATAGCCTCCACGATATTTATGTTCATGGTGATTTATATCCTACTCATGCTTGTATTCGGTGTTGATTAATTTTAATGCATGTTCATGACTGTTGTCGCTCTCTAGCTGGTCGCTTCCCAGTCTCTTTCTAGCCTTCACTTGTACTCAGCGGGAATACTGCTTGTGCATCCAACTCCATAAACCCAAAAAGTTATTCCATATGAGTCCACAATACCTTCCTATATGCGGTATCTACCTACCGTTCCAAGTAAATTTGTATGTGCCAAACTCTAAACCTTCAAATAAAAATTTTGTTTTGTATGCTCGAATAGCTCATGTATCAAATAAGGATGTCTGTATCTTCCATGCTAGGCGGGTTATTCTCAAGAGGAGTGGACTCCGCTCCTCACTCACGAGAAAATGGCTGGTCACCGGGATGCTCAGCCCCATGCTCAAATCAAATTAAAATAATTGCAAACAAAACTCCCCTAGGATTGTTGTTAGTTGGAGGCACCCGTTGTTCCGGGCAAGCCATGGATTGATGCTTGTTGGTGGTGGGGGAGTATAAACTTTACCATTCTGCTTGGGAACCGCCTATAATGTGTGTAGCATGGAAGATATCAAGATCTCTCGGTTGTTATGTTGATAATGAAAGTATACCGCTCAAAATATTATTCATCTCTATTTCAAAACCGAGCTCGGGCAACTCCACAAATCCCTTCTTCCCTCTGTGAACGGCCTATCCATTTACTTTTATGTTGAGTCATCATCCTCTTATTAAAAAGCACCAGTTGGAGAGCACCGCTTGATGAAGCTATGTACCTAGGGTAGGGTCATGGATCTGTCCAACATACCCTCCCCAAGGACATCTCTACAAAGAACCAGAAGCAGTCGTAGAGAAAACATCATCCACTCGACCGTGAAGAGGTGCTCACTCGACCACCTTGAAGACACTCGACCACCAGAAGATGAGAAACCCTCCACTCTGCAACGGTCATGACTTAAACCATAGCTTTATGGGCATTTATAGCACTTTATTGTAGACGTTACCAGTAACGCCCCACCTTTATGAACATTGAACCCTATGTAACGGAGGGGAGTTGGGGTCCTGGCGCACTCTATATAAGCCACCCCCTCCTCTGGGACAAGAGTTCGCACTTTCTGTAATTCACACACATATATTCAGTCGACCGCTCAGGGCTCCGAGACGTAGGGTTGTTACTTCCTCCGAGAAGGGCCTGAACTCGTAAAACTCGTGTGTACAACTCCTTCATAGCTAGGATCTTGCCTCTACATTCTCACCCCCTACTCTACTGTCAGTCTTAGAACCACGACAGTTGGCGCCCACCGTGGGTAGGTGTCTTAGCGACTTGTTGGAGAAGTTGCGATTTTTCTGACCCCCTTCATCATGGTTCTAGGCGGAGGTTTAGTTGAGGGCCGCGAGATCCGTCTCGGCACGCTCGTGTTTGTCGCCGACAACTCCGCTTGGCTTCAGGAGGCTCCACTCAACGCCGGCGCGCTCCCCGCCCGCGGGGCGACGCACTTTCACGCATGCGTCCACGGCGTCCTCCTGTGGCAACCGTCGACCCAGTACCAGTCGACTCCATCAACTTTCTCCCTCCCTGCGGCTCAACGGAGCAAACGCTCCGGTCGGTTGAGGCTTCAGCGGTGGGTGAGGCATGCGGTGGCCCGCCAGTCTGCCATCCCTCAAGTCGCGGCAATCGAGCCCGATGAAACTCTCTACGGCCTGTTTGATCTGTCGACTAGCTCCATAGAGAGCGCATCCGAGTGCGACAGCAGCGACCCAGCGGCTGAAGTTCTGATGGTCAATGGACCATGCAGCCCTCCTGGCTTCAACCGTGAAGACGGAGGCGATGGGAACGGCGATCCGTCACGCGTTCACGAGGAGTACCACCCCGAACCCCTCTCCTCGCAGCTGAGGGAGGAACTTCGCCGCCAGAACATGGATGCATTGCATACTCCTATAGTTGGAGAAACCCCTAAGGCCCAGTCCTTGGAGCAGGCGCGCTGGGCCAACCTAGCTGAGCGCACTCGACTAGAGAACCTCCAACGCGCACTCGACGATCGCGCTCGGCAACGCACTCCCAAATCTAGTCGATGCCAGCTTTTTCCTCCTCCGACTCAGGTATACCGAACCCCGATCTAGAATCTGGCTGCTGGTGCCCGGATAGCAGAGTCGATCCAACCCTCCTAGTTAGAAGCTAGTCGAGGTCTGGTGCAGATCCGAGCCTTGCTCCGGGCGGCGGGAGAACAGAATACAGTTGTATCTCAGTCGCGGGATAGGATCCACAGCAGAACCGTGATGGCAGACACAGTTCAGTCGGCCCATAGCCCAAGATCGCCTCCGAGGCGTGAGGGACGTGGGGATCGACGAGATCAGTACAGAAACCGAGAGCAGTATGATCGCCGAGTCGATCGTGATGATCTCCGTTGAGTGCCCACGCCTCCCCCGAGGAGCGGGTCGTACGTGCCCCGGCAGCATGAAGACAGACGCCCTCACAGTGTTGGGCGGGGTATTCCAATCGACCCCAGGGAGCCAGGCTTTGATGCAAGATCTATTCTCGTGCAGGGCTTGGTCGACAGAAATAGAGCTCACCGAGAGGGCCATGATGGAGGTCCACAAACCAGCAACAGGGTGCATGTCTCTGGTTCAGAGTGATTCAACAGAGCTTTCAGAGCCGCGGTGATTCCCCCCAACTTCAGGTTGGTGTCTGGAGTTAGTAAGTTTACCGGAGAGTCCAAGCCTGACACTTGGCTTGAAGACTACCGAGCGGCTGTCCAGATTGGTGGCGGCAATGATGAAGTGGCCATGAAACACCTTCCTCTGATGTTGGAGGGCTCAACTAGAGCATGGCTGAATCAGTTAGCGCCTGACAGCATCTATACTTGGGAAGATCTCGCCCGAGTGTTTGTCAGAACATTCGAGGGCACTTGCAAACGGCCGGCAGGTTTGACAGAGTTACAGTGTTGTGTTCAGAAGCCGAATGAAACTTTGAGGGATTATATCCAGAGATGGATCACCCTACACCACACGATAGAAGATGTGTCAGGTCATCAGGCAATTTGTGCCTTTAAGGAAGGCGTCAGGTATAGGGAGTTGAATATGAAATTTGGCCAGACGGGAAATATGACTCTGGCTCGGATGATGGAAATTGCCACCAAGTATGCCAATGGTGAAGAAGAAGAGCGATTCCGAAGCGGCAAGCACAAAGCAGTCGCCCATGAAGCCGGAGGAGGAAACTCCAGTCGGAAACAGAAGCGCAAGGCCGAGCCAGCTGCTCCGGGTGAAGCCTTGGCTATGGTTCAAGGAAAGTTCAAGGGGAAGCCCAAAGGGCCATGGAACCCCAAGAAAGTAAAAGATCAAGATGGGAATGACGTGTTGGATTTGTCGTGCCATATCCACACCAAAAAAGATGAAGAAGGCAACTTCATTTACCCGAAGCACACCACTCGGCAGTGTCGCCTCCTAATCCAGCAGTTCCGAGAGAAACAGCCCAAGGAAAAGGAGAAGGAAGTGGACAAGGCTGAAGATGAGGGTGAGGATGATGATGGTTATCCCCACGTGAATTCCACTCCGATGATTTTTGCTGATGTTGAGAGCAAAATTCGATTGAAAGTCATCAACAGGGAAGTGAACATGGTCGCTCCGGCGACACCCAATTACTTGAAGTGGTCGCAGACTGCCATTACATTCGACCAGTCTGATCATCCAGCGCACATCGCCACCCCTGGGAGGCAAGCACTGGTGGTCGACCCGGTGGTCGAAGGCACTCGATTGACAAAGGTCCTGATGGACGGTGCCAGTGGTCTGAACATAATGTACGCAGAAACGTTGAAAGGATTGGGCATTTCGATGTCCAGACTCAGTGAAAGCCATATGAGTTTCCATGGGGTCATTCCAGGCAAGAAGGCTGCATCCCTCAGTCAGATTGCACTCGATGTGGTTTTCGGTGATTCCAAAAACTACCGCAAAGAAAAGTTGATATTTGAAGTTGTAGATTTCCAGAGTGCTTATCATGCAATTCTGGGAAGGCCAGCTTACGCACGGTTTATGGCTCGACCATGTTACGTGTACCTCAAACTGAAGATGCCTGGTCCCAGAGGGTTGATCACTATCTCTGGCAATCGGAAGAAGGCAGATGAGTGCTTCCAGAAGGGCTCAAAGATTGCTGATGCCCAGATGGTCGTGGTAGAATTGCAAGAATACCAGAAAAATGCAGATCCAAGTGACTTGTTGCGAGCCAAGAAGCCAACCACAGATTCAGCATTCCAGTCGTCTGGTGAAATGAAGTCGATTCACATTCACCCGACAGATCCCAATGCTGCTCTGACTCACATTTCAACCTCACTCGACTCCAAATAGGAAGAAGCGCTCATCCAGTTCCTCCGTGAGAACTGGGACATCTTTGCATGGAAGCCTTCTGACATGCCGGGTGTTCCCAGGGGACTGGCTGAGCATCGTTTGCGAGTCGACCCGAAGGTGAAACCAGTTAAAGATCATCTTCGACGGTCTGCCGTCCAGAAAAGAAAGGCAATCGGTAAAGAGGTGGCTCGGCTTTTGGCAGCTGAGTTTATCTGAGAGATTTATCACTCCGAGTGGTTAGCCAATGTTGTCATGGTCCCAAAGAAAGACGACTCACTTTGTATGTGTATTGATTTCAAGCATATCAATCCAGCCTGCCCGAAAGATCACTTCCCTCTCCCTCGCATCGATCAGATAGTCGACTCGACTATAGGGTGTGAGCGTTTGTCCTTTTTGGACGCCTACTCCGGGTACCACCAGATCCGTCTGTACAGGCCCGACGAAATAAAGACAACTTTTATCACCCCGTTTTGGTGCTTCTATTATGTCACAATGTCATTCGGTTTGAAGAACGCCAGAGCCACATTCATGAGGATGATTCAGAAGTGCCTGCTCACTCAGATCAGTCGGAATGTGGAAGCATACATGGATGACATTGTGGTCAAGTCACGTAAAGGTTCCGACCTACTGACTGACCTTGCTGAAACCTTTGCCAACCTCAGAAGGTATGATATCAAGCTCAATCCATCAAAGTGCACATTTGGAGTTCCAGGCGGAAAGTTACTCGGTTTTCTTGTTTCCGAACGAGGAATCGATGCTAACCCAAAGAAAGTAGGTGCTATACTCCGAATGAAGCGCCCTATGCGTGTGCATGATGTCCAGAAGCTTACTGGTTGCTTGGCCGCCCTAAGTCGATTCATTTCTCGCCTCGGTGAAAAGGTGATGCCTCTTTACTGACTGATGAAGAAATCTGACAAGTTCGAGTGGACTCCAGAAGCTGATGCAGCGTTTGTAGAGCTAAAAGCCCTGCTTTCCACCCAGCCGGTGCTTGCTGCTCCAATCAGCAAAGAGCCTCTACTGCTTTATATAGCAGCCACTGGACAAGTCATCAGTACAGTACTTACGGTCGAGCGGGAAGAAGAAGGAAAAGCTTATAAGGTTCAACGCCCAGTCTACTATATTTCTGAAGTCCTGACCCCGTCAAAGCAGAGATATCCTCATTATCAGAAGCTTGTTTATGGGATTTACATGACCACGAAGAAGGTTGCACACTTTTTCTCGGATCACTCTGTTACAGTCGTCAGCGACGCTCCATTGTCAGAGATTCTGCACAACAGAGATGCAACTGGTCGAGTGGCCAAATGGGCGATTGAACTCCTTCCCCTGGATATCAAGTTTGAGGCAAAGAAAGCTACCAAGTCCCAAGCAATAGCAGATTTCCTCGCCGAGTGGATCCAACAGCAACTGCCAACTCAAGTTCACTCTGAGCACTGGACCATGTTCTTTGACAGATCCAAGATGCTGAACGGTTCTGGTGCTGGAGTAGTTCTAGTATCCCCCTGAGGAGACAGACTCAGATATGTCCTCCAGATTCACTTTGATTCTTCCAACAATGAAGCAGAATATGAAGCACTCCTGTATGGGTTGCGCATGGCCATCTCACTCGGTGTTCATCGCCTGATGGTCTATGTCGACTCAGATTTAGTAGTTAATCAAGTGATGAAGGAGTGGGACGTCAGAAGCCCAGCCATGACTGGTTACTGCAACGCGGTGAGGAAGCTTGAGAAGAAGTTTGAGGGGTTAGAACTCCACCACATACCCCGATTGAAAAATCAAGCAGCCGACGATTTGGCAAAGATAGGTTCCAAGAGATAAGCCATTCCCAGCAATGTGTTTTTGGAGCATATTCACTCGCCGACAGTTCAAGAAGATCCTTTTACTGAAGAGCCCCTGCAACCTAAGAGCGCCACAGATCCGACTGAAGTCGAGGTCCCAGCCGTGGTCAACCTGATCATGGAGGTTCTGGACATTACTCCCGACTGGACGGTGCCCTACATTGCATACATCCTCAGGAAAGAACTCTCGGAGGATGAAGAAGAGGCTCGACAGATCGTCCGTCGATCCAAGGCCTTACTGTAATAAGAGGGCAGCTGTTCAGGGAAAGCGTGACTGGAGTCGGTCAGAAATGCATAACACCAGAAGAAGGTCGAATGATCCTCAATGACATCCACTCGGGGACCTGTGGTCATCATGCGTCCTCTCGGGCCATTGTGGCTAAAGCATACCGAGCTAGATTCTATTGGCCACGAGCAAATGAAATGGCGAAAGATATAGTCGACAGATGTGAAGGCTGCCAGGTTTACTCCGACATGTCTCACAAGCCAACGTCAGCCCTGAAGACCACCCCCCTCTTCTGGCCCTTTGCTGTTTGGGGACTGGATATGGTTGGACCACTGAGAACTGGCAGGAGCGGCTTCACTCATGCGCTCGTTGCAGTCGACAAGTTTACCAAATGGATCGAAGCTAAACCTATCAAGAACCTTGATGCTAGCACCGCTGTCGGTTTTATCAGAGAATTGACATTCAGATATGGAGTCCCACACAGCATCATCACGGACAACGGATCGAACTTCGATTCCGACGAGTTCAGAGCTTTCTGTGCCTCTCAGGGCACTCGAGTCGACTATGCTTCTATCGCTCACCCGCAGTCGAACGGACAAGCAGAAAGAGCCAATGGCGTAATTCTCAAAGGACTGAAACCCCGACTGATGCTTGATCTCAAACACGCAGCAGACTCTTGGGTTGATGAACTTCCGTCAGTTCTGTGGGGTTTGAGGACAACTCCTAATCGGTCGACCGGGCGAACTCCTTTCTTCTTAGTCTATTGAGCCGAAGCTATTTTGCCAAGTGATCTGCTCCACAATGCACCCCGTGTTGAGCTCTTCTCTGAAGAAGAAGCAGAGCAGGCCCGGCAAGATTCAGTCGATCTCTTAGAGGAGGAAAGAGAGATGGCCTTGATCCGCTTGACCATTTATCAACAAGACCTGCGTTGATTCCACGCCAGAAATGTGAGGGGTCGAGCCTTTCAAGAAGGAGACCTGGTCCTTCGAGTGGATCAATAGAAACCACACAAGCTTGCCCCGACCTGGGAGGGCCCCTTCATCATCACCAAAGTTCTCCACAATGGAGCATACCATCTTTACAATATTGAGCATCAGAAAGACGAGCCACGGGCTTGGAACGCGGAGCTGCTCTGCCCCTTTTATACTTAAGCACTCGTTTGAATAAAATGTAATAAGAAACACCTTTGTAATTTGTTTATCAAAGACAGGAGCTTATGGTCCTATCATTCGATTGTTGTATTCTTATTTACTTCTGAAATCCCCCTGTGGGTGGGCTTAGTCGCGAATCCGTTTCGCCTAAGTTCGAAAGAAAATCCTACCGAGTGGAGAGCAACCCTCCCACTCGGGGGCTTAGCTGCAGTCCAGCACTCGCCTAAGTTCTCCCACTAGGAGACTTAGCTACAGTCCAGTACTCGCCTAAGTTTGAAAAAATCCTACCGAGTGGAGAGCAAACCTCCCACTCGAGGGCTTAGCTGCAGTCCAACACTCGCCTAAGTTCTCCCACTAGGAGACTTAGCTGCAGTCCAGTACTCACCTAAGTTTGAATAAATCCTACCGAATGGAGAGCAACCCTCCCACTCGGGGGCTTAGCTGCAGTCCAGCACTCGCCTAAGTTCTCCCACTAGGAGA
>NC_057803.1:30407728-30418582 GCF_018294505.1 Triticum aestivum
TAAGTTTGAAAAAATCCTACCGAGTGGAGAGCAACCCTCCCACTCGGAGGCTTAGCTGCAGTCCAACACTCACCTAAGTTCTCCCACTAGGAAACTTACCTGCAGTCCAGTACTCGCCTAAGTTTGAAGAAATCCTACCGAGTGGAGAGCAACCCTCCCACTCGGGGGCTTAGCTGCGGTCCAGCACTCACCTAAGTTTGAAAAAATCCTACCAAGTGGAGAGCAACCCTCCCACTCGGGGGCTTAGATGCGGTCCAGCACTCGCCTAAGTTTGAAAAAATCCTACCGAGTGGAGAGCAACCCTCCCACTCGGGGGCTTAGCTGCAGTCCAGTACTCGCCTAAGTTCTCTCGATAGGAGACTTAGCTACAGTACAGTACTCGCCTAAGTTTGAAACATATCCCTATCCACGGGGATGATGAGGTGCAGGTCGACTACAACCTTCTCCTTCGGAGCTGCGGCACAAATACAACGTCCACTCCGTCCCCATCCGCAAGGATGACGAGGTGCAGGTCGACTGCAACATTCTCCTTCGGAGCTACGGCACAAGTACAACGTCCGCTCCATCCCCATCCGCAAGGATGACGAGGTGCAGGTCGACTACAATCTTCTCCTTCGGAGCTGCGGCACAAGTACAACGTCCGCTCCATCCCTATCCGCAAGGACGACGAGGTGCAGGTCGACTGAAACCTTCTCCTTCGGAGCTGCGACACAAGTACAACATTCGCTCCATCCCCATCCACAAGGATGACAAGGTGCAGGTTGACTGCAACCTTCTCCTTCGGAGCTACGACACAAGTACAACGTCCGCTCCATCCCTATCCGCGAGGACGACAAAGCGCGGGTCGACTGGAGCTGCCCCCTCAGAGCTGCGTCTCCAGCACAAAGACTATTCCAAGCAGTGAGCAAAGTCCATTCGAAGGCAAACGCAAGCACATTCAGAGATAAACCAAATTCAGATAAATCCTAAAAGTTCCAAGCAGCAAATCAAAAGTGCTCGAGCATCAAGCCCGAAGGAGTTCAACAGTTACAGCAATCACTCGGCATTCCGAGGCAAATCTAAAGCAGATTCAAGTTTCATAAGTTTGTTCACTCGGCCGAAGGAGGGCTGGCAGGCGCCACAAATGAGTCCAGGTCGATCCCATCAGCGATCCGAGTGGCGGCAACAATGAAAGTCTCCATGAAGGACTGGAAGTCATGCTTTTTGGTGTTAGCAACTTTGATCATAGCCAGCTTGTCTTCACGAGCTTCCTTGTAATGGACTCGCACCAAGGACAGCGCCACACCAGCACCACACCAGGCGGAGGATTTCTTCCATTCTTGCACTCGGTCAGGGATCTCGTTCAACCGAGTCATCAAGGATTCCAGGTCATTCTGAAGCGTCGCCCCCGGCCAAAGCGATGAGTCGATTCGGGAGACTACGTCCTTCAGGCGCGCGAGGTAGCTTATGGCGCTGGCGATACGGGACTCCAGTCAGAGCACATTCATTGCAGTTTCGTCGCAGACTGGAGAAGCGATAGGGTCCAGACCCGTATCGACCCTTCCAGTTTCCTCGTCGAAGTCTTGACAGAATTCTGCAGCAAAAGTTAGTCAATCGACCGAGCAAGATCCGATCGCAAGCATCAACACAGTCGGATTAAAAGAAATACCTTCCAGCGTGAGATAAAGCTTCTTGGCAAGAGTCCTCAGATAAGCTTCCATGTCATTCCTCTTGCGGATCACAGACTCCAGCTTTTCATTCAGGGCGACCTTGTCCTTCTTCAGACTGGTCACTTCGCGGTTAGCTTCATTAAGACAAGATTTCAGTTTGGTCACCTCTTCTTCCAATGTTCCGATTGAAGCAAGCTTCTGGTCCGCGAGAGCAGTTTTATCTTGAGCTGCTTTTTGCGTGGCGGCGAGGTCCGAGTCCTTCTTCTCCAGAGCCAACTTCATTTTCTCTGCAAAAGAAGCAATCGAATCAAAGAAGATATCAAAGAAATGTATTGAAAGTCAGTCGACAGTCAGTTACCTTCCATACCAGCGGCTTCGTCTTGAGCTTTCTTCAGATTCTGCTGGGCTAATTCCAAGTCGAGGTTGAGTTGCCTCTGCTTCTCCTCAAGCTCAGCAAACTTAGAAATAAGAGTGCAAGACTTCTGTAGAAGGCAAAAGATGGATCAGTCGATAAGATCAAAGGTTGTTTACTTCCGAGTGAATAAAACCTAAAGAAGTTCGCTTAGACCCCAGCCGACTGCACACAATCGACTGCGGTCTCACGGGCTACACCCAGCGGGTGCACTTGGCGTGCCCCCGCTGACTAGGACTCAAAAAAAATTGCTCAGACCACAGCCGACTGCCAGCAGTCGACTGCGGTCTCGGGGACTACACCCAGTGGGTGCACTTGGCGTGCCCCCATCGGCTCTCATCCCACTCGCCCAGACCGAGTGGAAGAACTAAACTACTCGACCGGTCCGCCTGAGTCGAGTGTAAGGAGTACAAAAGAAAGGAAAGAAGAACTCAGACCCCAGTCGACTGCCAGCAGTCGACCGCGGTCTCGGGGACTACACCCAGTGGGTGCACTTAGCGTGCCCCCGCCGGTTCAGATCCCACTCACCCAGACCGAGTGGAAGAACGAAACTACCAAAATCAACAAAACACCCAGTGGGTGCTCTAATTCGACGCAAACAACAAGAGATTGTGTAGAAGAAGATTTTTCGAGTAACATTTCCTCATAGAGCAAAAACAGTCGGAAAAGTTTACTCACCTGGACATTGGCCCGAAGAGCAGCGCTGGCGTCGTAGGCAGCCTGGCTGTTCTCATGCACTGTCTTCACCCGCTCCATCATCATGTCAGCTTGTCGGATGGCTTCCGCAGCCGCTTTCGACTAGTTGTCCGGGACGGGGTAGCTGGTGAAAAAGTGGGCAGACGACCCAGGTGCGGCGGCTTGGAGCTCCGTGGCGTGGAGTTGGACAGCTGAAGGAATCATAGGTGCAGTCGACGGTGCGGGAAGCCCACTCGACAAAGGTGCGGCGAAAGTCACAGAAGCCCTGCCCGCGTCTTCAGGTTGGCAGATGGGAGGTGTCGTAGTGGGTTCTTACCGAGACATCCTACCAGCGGTTACCTTCTTGCTTTTCCTGGGCTTAAGAGCCACATCTTCATCGTCATCTGGAAGATCGATGACGTTGGGTGGAGCTGCAAGGCAGATCATTCGACCCCAAGTGAGCCACTCGAACGCAATCGACCAAAGAATTAAGAACAAAATCACGAGAGTTTATACCTGGGTTGGAGGTTACCGCATCTTCCATTTCCTTATCCCGGTATTGGAGAGAAGAGGTTCCTGACGTAGCAGCACTGCAAAGACCTGCTTTCAATCGGTTACGTCTGGTTAATTGAATCGACGAGAAGGACAAGTCAGATGGTTACCCGAAGATAGTAGGAACGGTCACTTTGATCCTGGGCAAAGCTTTTGGCGGCTTGGAGGAGGTAGCTTTCGGCGCTGGAGGCGGTGCAATTTTGGACTGCTTTGAGCCTTTTCAGTCGGCGTCGGGGAAGACGTCCTAGGACGCTTCGAAGACTGACCAGTCGGCGCGGCCACCAAGTCTGGAGCGCTCGCCGGGTCGTGAGCATGTTTGGATCTCCTCTCCCTGCGAGGGGGCGAGTCGACTTCCTCGTCATCAGTCGATTCGTCGCTCTCCTCTTCTTCCTCGGCATCCGAATGCTCCTCGCCACTCTCGCCACCGCTCCCTTCTTCCTCGGCTTCTTGGTCCTGCACTCCGTTGGGCATTGAGTACATGTCGATGAGGGCCTGAAAGGACAACGATCAAAGGAAATTCAATCGACCATAAACAAGATATCACTCGGTGAATCGGAAAGGTACTTGATAAGACAGAATTATACCTGCTCCGGCTGGTGCGAGTTGTCGAATGGAATCACCCTCCTAGACCCCCGAGGGTTGTCTTTGTTGCTGGTGATCCCCATCAACCACTTCTCCAAGGTATCCTCACTGACGTCCTCCGGGTGGATCCGAGTGGAATCCTCGAGCCCAGAGTACATCCACATCGGATGATCGCGCGCCTAAAGAGGTTGGATGCGTCGACTGAGAAAGACCTCTAGTAGGTCCATCCCGGTCACCCCGTTGCGGACAAGCTGGACGAGCCGCTCGACCAGCACCTTGACCTGCGCTTTCTCTTCTGGAACTACCTTCAGGGGGCGGGCTTCTCCACTCGAGCCAAAGAAAAGGGAGGAAGTCCAATCGATTGAACTGGGGTCGGCTGATCCTTGCAGTAGAACCAAGTCGACTGCCAGCCCCGGACCGAGTCGGGAAGAATCATGGCTGCGAAAGTACTCTTGCTCCTCATCTGGATCCCCAGACCCCCGCACATATGGATCACTTGTGTCTTCTCGTCACTCGACTTGGCCTTCTTGACCGACTGGGGTCGACAGGTGAATATGTGTTTGAAAAGGCCCCAGTGCGGTCGACAGCCTAAGAAGTTTTCGCACATCGACACAAAAGCGGCCAGATAGACTATGGTGTTTGGAGTGAAATGGTGGAGTTGAGCCCCAAAGAAGTTCAAAAAACCCCGAAAGAAAGGATGGGGAGGCAGTGAGAATCCGCGATCTACGTGGGTGGCGAGGAGAACACACTCACCCTCCCTCGGCTGCGGCTCGGTTTCGTTACCCGGGAGCCGTGCCGACTTGTGGGGGATCAGTCCCCCCTCCACCAGGTCGTCGAGGTCGTCCTGGGTGATTGTCGAGCGGATCTAGTCGCCCTAGATCCAGCCCACCGGCAGGCCAGATCTCGACGAGGATCCGCCCCGGCTGGTCCGCTTGCCCTTCGCCTTTGCTGTCGCCTTCTTCGCGCGTTCCAGCGCCACTATCCTCTCCTTCCCCATGGTGATGGGTCGAGCTCGAGCAAAGGTCCGGCGACGAGGGCGGATGCGAGCGTGGCAGAGAGATTGAGAGAAGAAGAAGAGAGAACGGGAGCACACGGGGCAGAGGCCTAGTCCGGGGCCTTTTATAAGGTCGTCATCCGAGTGACTGACTGGTGGACCCAGGCGATCTAAACAAATCCCGCAACAGTCGCGCGCAGTACATGGCGAAAAAGGTGGCGCGGGGATCGAGGAGACTTGCCTAATCCGTCCCGATAACCTCGGTTCCGTTCGTCTAGCGCACTTCCCAAAATTCGAATCCCGCGAGATCCGCGGAGAGCAGAACAACCTGTCAGACTGAAGACAAACATCCTCTACATCATCATTCGGAATCCTACCATGAAAATTCACTCGACAAAAACCAAGAATGGACCAAGGCGACTGAGAAAGGAGTCGACGTCCTCACGCCAACTCATTGTTCCAGAATGAGATATACTCATAGCACAAAGAATGGGTCGGAAGTGTTCCCAACTCCTTCCCCACTCACACCCTGATCCATTCGGGGGCTAATGATGAAGCTATGTACCTAGGGTAGGGTCATGGATCTGTCCAACATACCCTCCCCAAGGACATCTCTACAAAGAATCAGAAGCAGTCGAAGAGAAAACATCATCCACTCGACCATGAAGAGGTGCTCACTCGACCACCTTGAAGACACTCGACCACCAGAAGATGAGAAACCCTACACTCTGCAACGGTCATGACTTAAACCATAGCTTTATGGGCATTTATAGCACTTTATTGTAGACGTTACCGGTAACGCCCCACCTTTATGAACATTGAACCCTATGTAACAGAGGGGGGCTGGGGTCCTGGCGCACTCTATATAAGCCACCCCCCTCCTCTGGGACAAGGGTTCGCACTTTTTGTAATTCACACACATATATTCAGTCGACCGCCTCAGGGCTACGAGACGTAGGGCTGTTACTTCCTCCGAGAAGGGCCTGAACTCGTAAAACTCGTGTGTACAACTCCTCCATAGCTAGGATCATGCCTCTACATTCTCACCCCCCTACTCTACTGTCAGTCTTAGAACCACGACACCGCTGTCATTTGCATATATTATTATTAGTTTACATTGAGTATGACTGTGACTGGATCTCTTTTACCGTGAATTACAATTTCTAGTCAGCTCTTGATCTTCAGGGGTGCTCTGCATTTATGTTTTGTGGTCTCAGAAAGGGCTGTTGAGATACCATCTTGTTATATCATATTATGATTGTTTTGAGAAAGTGTTGTCATCCGAGATTTATTATTATTGCTCGCTAGTTGATTATGCCATTGATATGAGTAAACATGAGACCTAAATGTTATTGTGAATATGGTTAGTTCATAATCTTTACTGAAAACTTGAATGCTGGCTTACATATTTACAACAACAAGAGCAAACAGAGTTTGTAAAAGTTTTTCTTTATCACTTTCAGTTTGTCAACTGAATTGCTTAAGGACAAGCATGTTGGGGAACGTAGTAATTTCAAAAAAATTCCTACGCGCACGCAAGATCATGGTGATGCATAGCAACGAGAGGGGAGAGTGTCGTCCACGTACCCTCATAGACCGTTAAGCAGAAGCGTTATAACAACGCGGTTGATGTAGTCGTACGTCTTCACGGTCGACTGATCCTTAGCACCGAACATACAACACCTCCACGTTCAGCACACGTTCAGCTCGATGACGTCCCGCGAACTCACAATCCAGTAGAGCTCGGGGAAGAGTTTCGTCAACATGACGGCGTGGTGACGATGTTGATGAAGCTACCGACGCAGGGCTTCGCCTAAGCACCGCTACGATATAACCGAGGTGGATTATGGTGGAGGGGGGCACCACACACGGCTAAGAGATCAACAGACCAATTGTTGTATCTATGGGGTGCCCCCTGCCCCCATATATAAAGGAGCTAGGGGGAGGCGGCCGTCCAAGGAGGAGGGCGCGCCAAGGGGGGAGTCCTATTCCCATCGGGAGTAGGACTCCCTCTTTTCCTAGTTGGAGTAGGAGAGGAGAAGGAAGGGAGAGAGGAAGAGAAGGAAAGGGGGGGGGGCGCCCCCCTCCTTGTCCAATTCAGACTAGAGGGGGAGGGGGCGCGAGGCTGCCCTTGGCCGTCCTTCCTCTTCTCCCACTAAGGCCCATTAGGCCCAATATACTCCCCGGGGGTTTCGGTAACCCCCGATACTCCGGTAAATGTCCGAAACACTTCCGGTGTTTGAACATAGTCATCCAATATATCGATCTTTACATCTCGACCATTTAGAGACTCCTCGTCATGTCCGTGATCATATCCGGGACTTCGAACTACCTTCAGTACATCAAAACACAAAAACTCATAATACCGACAGAACTTTAAGCGTGCGGACCCTACGGGTTCGAGAACTATGTAGACATGACTGAGACATGTCTCCGGTAAATAACCAATAGAGGAACCTGGATGCTCATATTGGTTCCTACATATTCTACGAAGATCTTTATCGGTCAAACCGCATAACAACATACATTGTTCCTTTGTCATCGGTATGTTACTTGCCCGAGATTCGATCGTCGGTATCTCAATACCTAGTTTAATCTCGTTACCAGCAAGTCTCTTTACTCGTTCCGTAATGCAACATCCCGTAACTAACTTATTAGTCACATTGCTTGCAAGGACTATAGTGATGTGCATTACCGAGAGGGCCCAGAGATACCTCTCCGACAATTGGAGTGACAAATCCTAATCTTGATTTATGCCAACTCAACAAGTACCATCGGAGACACCTGTAGAGCACCTTTATAATCATCCAGTTACATTGTGACGTTTGGTAGCACACAAAGTGTTCCTCCGGTAATCGGGAGTTGCATAATCTCATAGTCATAGGAACATGTATAAGTCATGAAGAAAGCAATAGCAGTAAACTAAAACGATCAAGTGCTAAGCTAACAGAATGGGTCAAGTCAGTCACATCATTCTTCTAATGATGTGATCCTGTTTACCAAATGACAACTTATGGCTCATAATCTTCTGGAGAGTCGTTTGATGACCCTTCTGCGTCCCTCTCCTAGGGGTTGTTTATGGATTCCTCCATCTTTCCTTTTTGCCATCTAGGTGACAACAGGGGGAGATGTTGTGGTGCTTGATAGGGCTTATCGTTTATCCTTGTTTATCTGCCTATTTACCGTTGAACCTTGAACCTTTGCTTTTATTTGCCTCCATTTGGACCTTAGCTTGCTATTTGAACCTATTTATGTTCCGTTAATTAATCTCTGTGTGTGTGAGAAACTTATGTCAAGGAGGGTACACGGCATATTCTATTTTCTCATATTGTAAGAGATATCTATCAGGCTATGATTATATCTATATTTGTACCCTCACTATGAAGAACAAAGGTTAGTAAAGTGTTCTATGTCGATATATCATTCTTGTGTGGGTATGCACAGTGATAGGGGGAGAATCCTCTAACCATGTCATTTCATTTCAAATGCAATCTTAAAATAAGGCATGGGTTGTGGGGGAGTACCTTCCTGTCATTAAAGTTGCCCAATTCTGTATATACTTTATGAGTTTACCCTCTCAAACATTGTTGTCATCTATGTCAAACGGGGGAGATTGAAAGTGCAATATTGCACTAAAGTGTTTTTTTGACATTGATGACAACTTCATGTGTGTTTCTAACCACATGCTCTAAGTGTTAACAGCCCCGATTAAGCTAAAAGTGAAGCATGGATGGTTATTTCCTCTCTTATTGAAAAAAGGAAAAGCGGTGCGCTCAAGAAAAGAAGAGTACCTTAAAGTTTTCTTAGTTCTTGAGTCCTTAGGGCAGCCGCACTATTAAGAGGGGGTGCATCATAAAAACATCCAGGGAATCAACTTACCTTCTCACATTGATCTGAAAATCCTAGTGCCAAGTTTCTGTTCAGGCCGAAACTTCTAGGACGGCCGGAACTTCCGGGGCCCGGAATGTCCGGGCGGGGTCCGGGAAGCTTCCGGGTACCCAGAGAAACTGCACTGTTTCATGCAATCTTTCTTTGTAGCCCGGAACCTCGTCGGAACCTGGCCGGAACTTCCGGGGCGTCCGGAACTTCCGAGGTCCGGAACTTCCGTCTGTAGCCGGAACTTCCGAGCTACGCAGAAATCTGCCTCCAACGGCCAGATTTCATCCCCACCTATAAATAGTCTTCTTCTTCCTCACAAAGGGGTTGACGACTCCATTTCTCTCACCTCCATTTTCAGACCTCAATTTCTTGGAGATCT
This sequence comes from Triticum aestivum, assembly GCF_018294505.1. Taxonomy (NCBI): domain Eukaryota; kingdom Viridiplantae; phylum Streptophyta; class Magnoliopsida; order Poales; family Poaceae; genus Triticum; species Triticum aestivum. The sequence goes on from NC_057803.1 coordinate 30,416,851, forward strand.
CCCTCCTTAGCCAACCAAAGCTCTTGATCTTTTGAGAAGCAAAGGAGAAGTGCTCGATCTACACATTCACCAAAGCGAAAGTTGATTCCCCCTTGTTTTTGTGGTGCTTCTTGTTACTCTTGGAGGTTGGAGACTCCTAGGCGGTAGGAGTGCTCCGGCAAGGAATCGACCATTGTAATTTCCCCTGGAAAGTTTGTGAGGGTTTGGAGACCACCCCAAGATCTACCACTAGTGGTTGAGAAACGCCTTCGTGGTGTTGTCTCAAAGAGAGAATAGGGTGAGCCTTCGTGGCATTGGTGTGCCTTCGTGGTAACATACACCTCTCTAAACGGTGACGTAGATTCCCTCCAAGGAAATGAACATCGGCATACATGCTCATCTTTCGGAGTTGCGGTTATTCCTAACCCTAACTCTCTACTTGTGGTTACTTGTCTCTTAGCACTTACTTATATCATCTTGTGCTTGCTTACTCATATATTTGGGTCACTTGTTATCTTGTTTAGCTCATTAGTATCGTACTTACAATTGTTAGGCTCACTTTCACTTTCCGCATTGTTGCCTAAAATTGCTTAGTAACAATTAAAATTTGTAACTGTACCTATTCACCCCCCCTCTAGGTCCATCTCAATCCTTTCACTATGCTCACACTCCAATCTAACTTTCCATACATTTGAGTTATAGTTTCTCGTCCTCTTATATTACACACATGGCTAGAGCAATTTACGTGCACATCATCCCTCACACACCTTTTTGGAGAACAATAATAATATCTAACACACGAATGAACGCAACTTCGACCACATTTGTCAAAGAAAAAAGAACCTTTCACCACATTAATTAGTGATAGTGACTCCAAACTACGCGAGACAATGCTTACTATCTATAATTAAATGTCGACATGACTAGAAGTTATGACATTGCACTAAGTACATACAAACCAAATTATTGCACGGTTTAGCCAATGCTAACCTATCCATGACCTCATTACTACCTCTAAATAAAAGGCTATTTCAAAAGAGATTTTCAAAGTACTGCCATGGGCTTAACAAAACAACTAGAACCATCAATCTGATAGTAAACAAGAAAATACACACTCACAACTTCATGCTAAGCAAGATGTTTTTCTTAATTGAAAGTCAGATTTTCTTTTTTTAGAGAACAATTGAAAGTCAGCTTTGGAACATTACCTTTATTCTAGTTCTTCGGATAGCGATGAGACATATTATTGTTTTCACAAAGGTCTAACCGTATTTCTTGAAAGCACATCCAAATAACATTACCTCAACGCTGCCCAGATTATTTCAACCAATTGAACAGAAATTCTAGACCTTCACATGTGAACCGAAAATTTAAAATAGTAAGATTGAGCGCTACCTGCTCCTCACCTACTCTTCCAAACAAGATTTCAACCCCGTGACATTTCCCCCAAGTCCCGCAAAACCCAACCAACAAACAAAACAAAGCCATGAACAAGCAAGTTGCGGTATAGCCAGGCATTATATGCCATTATAAATAAACAAATTCATTTCACAAAATAACAAAATGTATAGAGCTAAAAACAAAACGATGCAAATAATCATTTCATTGTGTATGCTCATACTCCAGTCCAACTTTTGATACATTTTAGTTATAGTTCCTCGTCCTCTTATATTACACACATGGACAGAACATTTTACGTGCACATCATCTCTAACGCACCTTTTTGGAAGAAGAAAAACATTAACACACAAGC
>NC_057803.1:30418959-30433639 GCF_018294505.1 Triticum aestivum
ACTACACGATACAATGCTTCCTATCTATAATAAGATGTCGACATGACAAGAAGTTATGGCATTGCACTAAGTACATACAAATCAAACTATTGCACGATCTAGCCCAAAATGAACTTTTCCATGCCCTTGCTTCCACGCCTCTACCTCTAAATGAAAAGTTCTCTGAAGAGAGACGTTCAAAATACTGCCATGGGCTTAACAAAACAGCTAGAACCATCAATTTACAGTAAACAAGAAAAATAATACTCGCAATCTCATGTTAAACGAGATGTTTTTCTTAATTGTTAGTCAGCTATCGAACATTACCTTTATTCTAGCTCCGCGCCTAGGGTCAAGACTTATTTTTTCCCCGTAAAGGTATAAATTTAAATTTTGTAAGCACCTTGAATCAAACATTATATTTGATGCTGCCTAGTTAATTTAACCAATGGAGTAAATATGGTTTTCTTAACTGAAAGTCAGCTAAGAACAATCTATGATAAACCCCTGGACTTGTTCTTGTTTTTTGTAGATCCAAGAAATATTTTGTAAGCATTTTCAATAATTTTTGTCTAGTTTACTTGAACCAATTGGTAAAACTACGAGACCTTCACATGTGAACCGATCTCTTTTAAAAGTAGTACCAAGACTTTGCGCTACCTGCCCCTCACCTACTCTTCCAGCGTTTCGACGCCACAAGCATTTCCCCCGTTTCCCCGTAGTCCTTCCAAACCCGACCAAGAAAACAAGGCCATGGACAAGCAAGATGCCGGTGTAGCCGGCCGCGCCAAATACAAGCTTCCAGGAGGCCCTTTGTCCCAAAGCGACGACGCCGAGAGCGACGGGCCAAACTATGCGAGAGAGATAACTCGATATTCCACCGCCCCAAAAGCAGAGACGAGCTCCTCCCTCCTAGAAAACGACGCCGTCCGGCCGCCGAGCAGCGCACGCGCAGGCACCCCCCGAGCCCGCGCCCCCGCCCCCGCCCCAGGAGACACACCACCTCAAAATCTCGGACACGAGCTTCCTTCCCTCCCCATTAAGCCTCCTCCCCCGTCCCTCCGCCCCAATCTCAGCTCGCCCCTCACTGCCATCTTCACCAACGCCGCCGTGCTCCGGGCCATATCTCGCTCGCTCGCCGCTGATCCCCAGAAAGTAGAGCCCGACCCCTTTTTTTTCTGGGCTAGCAGCCAGCCTCCTGCTTCGGCATCGCCTTGCGTGAAGCCATGGCCGAGGTCCCTGGAGCTGCCGGCGCCCTCGGCTCCCGGCCCCGGGAGGTCGTGGACGCCCCAGAGCGCGCGCCTGCTCCGTCCCGCGAGCTCTGCTCCGCCGTCGGTAAGGCATCCTCCTTGGACGGCGCCGCGGTTTACTGCTGATCGATGATAGTTTCCTTTATGAGTTTCGTTCTTCGATTTGAGTTTTATTTTGGTTTATGTAGATGCCGTTAAGGAGGTTCCTGGAGGTTCGGAGGTCAGAGGCGCCGTTGACGCCGACAAGGCAGCCGGTCTGTGTTCCGGCGCCGAGCTCGAATCGGCGGAGCCGGGTGTTTTGGATGCGAGATCAGAAGCTCCGGCGGCGCGAATCCACGAACAGAAGCTGGGTTGCGGGAGTACGGGTTCCGATGAAGCTGCCGCAATCAGCCATATCCCCTCACCGGTTGAGCCGTCGCCGTCAGACGCCAGTTCGAATTCAGACACCAACACCACCACTGGGGCCATCGGTGGTGCTTCTTCTCCCCCTGCGGACGGGCCCCTGTCCCCGTCCCTGGCAGAAGCAGCTGATTCTCGAGGACGCGAGCCAGAGGCAGCACACGAAGAGCCAACGGGCGCGTGTGGGGCGCCTGCGGTGGCCTCTAGCGAGCTCGGAGTCGAGTCCAGAGGGGATTCCGACGGTCAAAACGGCCTTATCCAAGGGGAATTGGAGTTGCGTGCCGGCGGCTTTTTGCGTGGCGAAGGGGCAGAGACGGAGCCTGAGGCTCTAGAGGCCTCCACGACGCAGGTTGAGGAAGGAGTGGACGGGATGGAGACGAGCTTGGATGACTCCGAGGCGTCGGACGGCTCGACCACGCAGGAGGACTCTGACACCGACGTGGAGACGGAGTCCAGCAGCTCCAGCGTAGAGGAACAGGACACGGGATATGGCGTCCACGTCCCACTCATGGTACGACTTCCGTGCAAACCTCTGAGCTGTGTGCTACTCATCCACGTTTATACGCTTACCGTCGGTACACCGATGATCCGATGATGTGTACTACTCTGTTAATCTGCCTTTTGATTTCTTCAAGTTAGCTCTTTTGGATTTTTTGACAACAGTCCATCTTACTCTGTGGAACATTAGACGGTAGGCGTAGCAATGCTTCCTTTTTGTGGTAGAAGAATCTGCTTTATGTGGTGCTCTGCTCTTCTGTTGATATTTGATTTGGTTTGGGCTATTTTGATATGCTCATTTATATATCCTAGTAATTGAGTAAGGAGTGGACCATGCTTGTGCGAATGGACAACCTGTTCAGCTAACTGAAGAAATTAGGCAGTGGGCGGCTAGGCGCAGGGTGGCAATGCTTCCTTTTTCTGTATACTGCATTATGTGTTGATATTTAGTTTCAGTTTCTGGCTACTTACTATTTGGCTATGCTCATTTATATCCTAGTAATGGAGCAAGGGACCACGCTTGTACAGTTGTACTAAAAGGGCCTTCTGTTGAGCTAACTGAGGAAATTAGGTCCTACTGCATGAAAAGGATGCACCCCTGTTTGCATAAATTATCAGCACATGGATTGTTCAAGGCAAATTAGCATTGACTTTGTCCAATACTGCAGCCTTGTCTGTAAACCTTAGCTTGTGCTGTTATATGAAGATTAGGCGATGATGTGTACCTGTGTTTTCCCCCCTTTGTAGGAACAAGTGACCTGTGCGGTGGCCAGGGAGAACAACGCTTCGGAGACGAAGAGTTCTGATAGGTACTATTATTTTGCTTTATATCTTGTATACGCACCATAAGCTGAGTATAGCTTGATCTGTTTGTCACACATGCATAGGGTTATTCAAGATGTCCCTTGTTTTTTTTTTCCTTTAGCCTTTCTAACCCTTGAAGCCTGAGAAGATGGTTTATTCGTGTTTTGACATGCTTAATTCATATACAGGATGGATTCAGTAGCTGTATCAACACTTGTGCTGGCTTCAGGTGCAGCCATGTTACCTCACCCTTCAAAGGTAATGGACCTAATAGTTGTTCTTTTCAGTCTGTTGTAGGTAATGTATATTTGGACTAAACTTATTCTACCCAGTAGATCAGTGGAAATACTGTCATGTTCGTTCTGCTCTCAATGTTCTGGAAGTTGCTGTTTAAGGCATTGTCAAATACTCCCTCTGTTCCTAAATATAGGTCTTTCTAGAGATTTCAACAAGTGACTACATACGGAGCAAAATGAGTGAATCTACACTCTAAAATATGTCTATATACATCCGTATATGGTAGTCCATTTGAAATCTCTAAAAAGACTTATATTTAGGAACGGAGGAAGTAGTTAAATGTAAAGAACGGAAGCACTTGTTACATAGATCCTTCTATGCTCATAATTTGAGATTAAATTGAGCTCAGCATTACTCAATTAACTCATGTTTGGTGTAAGCAACTCTTTGTTAAGATTTCAGCATCTAGACTCATATATTTGCTTTTCTTGACTTCATATTTGTGTGCTTCCAAATGTTAAAACGTATATGCCATCTATAGTTCCTAGAAGGCCTACAACAAACAACTCTAGGTTGCTGTCAGACATATATACAGTTGTAACTGCATCTACTGGTTCCTTCATGCAGATACTATACACGGAGGAATATTTACTCTCCATGTGCTTTTATTCTGTTATATTATGTGCTAAAATAAAATGCATGCAATCAATTCATGTTGCTCTTAATTTCTCTAATGTTGATATCTGTTAAAAATACAGGTGCACACAGGTGGTGAAGATGCTTATTTCATAGCTTGCGGCGGCTGGTTTGGTGTAGCAGATGGAGTTGGTCAGTGGTCATTTGAAGGTAAACCATACCTCATCAGCTAAATTTCGGTTGCTTTATCTTGCGAGTGCGTTTAATTCCTGGGTGTACAAAAAGAAACTCCTGGGTGTACAAATTTCCCTTTCAGAAAGTGTGTTCACTCTTTGAAAGTGTTTGTTAGCTAGCAGTTAACATCAGTATGTTTTAGATGTCAGTAGCTAATTTATTTGCCATGATTACCTTCAATTATACCGTACAAAATATGGGTTTATGTTCTCATCATACTCTTGTTATGCTTTTGCACTCAGGAATCAATGCGGGGTTGTATGCGAGAGAGTTAATGGATAGTTCCAAAAAAATTGTTACGGAGAATCAAGGGGCACCAGGGATGAGAACCGAGGAAGTTCTTGCTATGGCGACAGTTGAAGCACGGTCCCCTGGCTCTTCAACTATCTTGGTTGCTCACTTTGATGGGCAGGTATGATCTTTTGTCAATTTTTTTGTGTGAATTCTTTCATCAAGAGGCATGCATACCACTTGCTGTAACATTTCTTGGTGGTTAATTGTACATGTTTTTTTTTTCTCATCAACTGACTGATATGGCAGGTCCTTCATGTATCTAATATTGGCGATTCCGGGTTACTGGTGATAAGAAATGGACAAGTATATACACAAACAAAGCCGATGACATACGGTTTCAATTTCCCGTTGCAAATTGAAAATGGCGTCGATCCTTCAAGACTTGTACAGGTGACACAGCGCTTGTTGTCGCCACTATCCTGTTATTAGTTTCTTCTTTTGAGCTTTCTCAGATTTTAACATATGAATTTCTCTCTTTATTCTCAGAATTACGCTATCGATCTACAAGAAGGTGATACCATCATAACAGCGTCAGATGGTCTGTTCGACAACGTCTACGACCATGAGGTGGCAGACATTGTCTCAAAATCTCTAGAAGCCGACCGCAAGCCTACGGTCCGAACCTAATCACTTTTCTTGTTTGAAAAAAGAAAAACCTAATAAACCAACCTACAGAAAATATGAAACCAAGAATCATCCTGACATGTTCATTTTGCATAACTTGTGCAGGAGATTGCCGACCTCCTGGCTGCTAGAGCAAAGGAAGTGGGCAGGTCCGGGTCCGGGAGGAGCCCGTTCTCGGATGCGGCGCTCGCAGAAGGGTACCTGGGTTACTCCGGGGGCAAGTTGGATGATGTAACAGTTGTCGTGTCCATTGTTCGGAAATCTGAACTATAGACTGTTGATAAGTTGTATTTCTATATCTAATGGCCATGGCCGCAGCAAGTTGCGAGCCGTATTCGGGTGGAGTTCAAATGCTTGCATCTTGAGCTGAAGAATGACCCAATTGCTTAGCTTCCATGCATTAATCATATCCAGGATGTGCGAAACTCGGAGGTGCCATCTCCCCATCTACATGACATGATAGCTTAAGCAAAGAATAGAGAGAGCTAAGCTAGAATATAAACAAAAAAGATATCTTCTCTCTCTTCTGAATGAGAGCACAATGAATACAAAGATTAGAGCACGCTGTGACACTTATCAAAATCTCACCCTCGTTTCTGGCCTCTGAAAATGAGCGTATCCGATCACCCGTTTCTGTTTTTCTTTCCTTTTTTTTAAACAGAGGCAAAAACCCGTATCTGTTCTGAATGAGCTGCTCGCCGTGACACTTCTCACAATCTCACCCCGTTTCTGGCCGCTTGGTCTGATGCCAGCAGTTGGCAAAACCAAAAGCAGGCTACTTTTCTAGAGACTGGCAAGAAAATTCGGTAGCCAAATTTTTAGAGTGCCAACACGTTGGCATGCCAAAAATTGGCATCGAACCAAGCAGTCTCATTGTGTATGGAAACGAGTCATATATATGAATGTGACATCTGTATAAATGGAATGGAAACTCTCAGATAAGATACATCTCGGTACATGCAGCAAAGCCAGCAACAAGGCTGGGTCTGCTTTCTCAGCTGTGTCGGGCGGGTATAGCGAAAATGGTCACATGAACGACGAAACAGGTTTGCTGAATTACAGGCGCGCCCAGCTGCTCACACGAGCAGGGTCATCACAACGACAGTCGCTGCGGCTAGGAGGACGTCTGCTGAAGACGGGAAGGTGGCCACGGCGGAGGCCGACGGCGATGGAGCTCGAGCGGTGGTGGAGTCGCCGCTTCCGGTTCCGGCTGCGGCTGGTGATTCAGCCGAAGGCGTGGATGGTGACGGCGAGCCCCCGAAGAACGGAGCACCGGAAGACGGGGCAGGTGCAGGTGCTGGAATGACGGCAACAACGTCAGTAGAGTATTAAAAGAGTTGCGATTTTTTTTACTCCAAAAAAAGAAAGGATTACATATGTTGGTACTTTGCTGAGATATGGTCGAATGATATATGCGGAATCAGAAGGGAAGAGAAAGAGTGGTTAGTGAACACACCTGGAGACCCACCGGTCACGCCCGGAATGGAAACTGCATTAGCGAAGAGGGAGATCGTCAGAATATAGTTCCGTCAGTTTTTTCTCAGTTCATAATTCCGTCAGGTTCAGTATTTAGCGATGGTTTTGCTAGGTCTCACTCGACTAAGATTTTCAGATTTTTCTTAAGTCTCAACTGATTCTGAAAAATGAAACTTCAGCTCAACAAAATATGAAATTTGCACTTTTCTAGAAAAAGTAGTAGTACTATAACCGACTGAAAAAGTGCAAGCTTACACTTTTCATCACTAAATTAAAACTGCAATTCACACACGCACAGACCCAACAACAACTACGGCAGCAATTGTTTCACAGAAATTGTAAGAGAAAAATGGGAGTGACTATCGCTCAACCCGATATATGAACTTTCCGTCTTCAGTCAGCTATTGATAGGCGTCGTTTTTTTGCATTTGCGAGTGATGGAAAAACACGAAGAAGAAAAAAGAACACTTACTGTGGCACTTGCTGAAGGGAGGCGTCTTGACCTTGCAGGCGCCGGGCAGCTGCAGGGCCTTGGTCATGTTGAGGGTGACGCCATAGTCCTGGCCGCCCTGGAAGGCCTGGCAGAGGCAGGCCACCTCCTTCTTCACCACGTCCTTGAGCCCGGAGCAGCAGGTCGCCTCCGGCATCGCCACCGTGCTCCCCTCCTGCACGTAGCTCAGGCACCCCGCCAGGCTGATCAGGGCGTCGCTGCAGTCCACGGCCGGCGCCGGCGCGGCCACGGTCGCACCGTCGACGTGAGCCACCACCGCGGCCAGCGCGAGTAGAAGCAGCAGCGACGTCCTAGCTGCCATTCTCGCCGGCTGCCGCTGTAACTTGTGTGCACGCTGCACCAGAGCTATCTACAACAGTGGTTTCAGAGCGTGTGATATGGTCCGTGGAATGCGGTGTGAGATTGCTAGGGGGTGGGGTGCGTGGAGGGCGTTTTTATGTTTGCGACGGGCTGCCAGCGCCGCATGCACCACTGCATCAGTGGGAAGTTTGGTTAGTGTTGCACTGTGCTGGCAGTGGCACTGGCAAGAGACAGAAATGGAACTCATTGCTCCTCCTCATCCTAGGTCAAAGAAAATGGCGGCATATAGAGCAGCGATTCTCCCACCGAGACACTGACATCTGCGCACGCTGCGAAGTGCTTGGGAAATCATGGGGTCTGTAGGCCTGGGATCGGTGTGTTGATGCGCCCTTCTGGTCCCAGCCACTAGTGAAAAGGGCGGCTTGGCATGGCATTCCTTTTCCGAAGCGGCGGTGTGCCGACATGATGAAGTTCGAATGGTGGCAGTGGCCTGTGGCTGTGGGGGTGAGCCAAAAGAAGGTCGCCGCCGTCGCCGTGGTCGGCCGGTGACCATGATCAAAGGGCCGGGAGCCTTTAGGATAGCTTTTTTCTAGGGAAAGCCTTATAGGTAGCTGGGTGGGCGGTTGCACGGGAGAAAATAAAAGAAACCGAGCGCACGATGGCACGGGGGAGTGGAATCGAGGCTTTCCGGGAGCTGGGACCGAGCAATGTTATTACCAACGCCGGTATGAACACCAAACCTCCTTTTTCTAGGTCTGAATGCAATGCCACGATGTACTCTATGGCCTAATGGCTGCTTATGTCGCCGCGTCGAATTGCTCACGTCATGTCCAAGCAACAGCGCTAGCCGCTAACATGTTCGATCGACTGCAAGCTGTGGTATGCGATTGGGTGTGGCTAGGTCTTAGTCGGCTGAGATTTAGCAAAGTCTCAGTCAAGTGACATAACATTCAAGAGAAAAAAAGAAAAAAAACTGAAAAGAAAATTTGCACGAATCTCACGGATATAACATCAACTGAGACTTAGCAAGACTGTATGCGACTACAAAACACTGAAGACGAGGAAGCACAACAAATAACGAATGATTGTGAACGGGGCGTTCACTTTTCTTCTATAGATAGATAGAGTCGAGTCTAACGTACAATCGGAGTAAAAATTTCTAGTGGTTCGATCCTAACAAAAAGTACCTACCAGTACTTCAATTGGTATCTCGTGATAAGGCTAACTACAAACTGAATCCACTTGGCTATAATAGAAGGCTAACTACAAAGCCAATCCGCTAAGCCAACTTGAAACCAGAAGGGCCTAAAATAGCGCTGCAACGGCAAGCACCGCGCCAACGACCATGGCTCCCATGGGAGCGAAGGTATTAGCGGCAGAAGCAGCCGGCGGGGCGGTCGGAGAGGTCGCCGGCGTTGACGCAGGAGACGGAGAGCTGATGGCGTCGGGCAGGGACGGAGCCAGAAAATTGAGATGGGGGGGGGGGGCAAGAACCAAAAGCTTCAAAATCATAGGATATATTTGCCGTAAAAGAATCATAGGATATATTAAAATATACCATAGTAATTAGTAAATAATAGGATTTAGGACATCTAGATAGTAAAAATATGTCTGTTGTTCAATAGTATGAATAAATTACATTTCTATCAATTTGAATTCTGCTTTACGAGCACCAGTATCGAAGATATCAATTATTTCTTCAGAGCTAAACTTGGCTGCAAGTTCCTTCTCAATGTAAACTAGCGTGCAATGACAAAGAAAATCATCTCCCATTTTGCTTCGAAGCCGCGTCTTGACTAGTTTCATTGCAGAAAAGGCTCGCTCTGCTGTTGCAGTTGAAACCGGAAGAGTTATCACCAATCGTAACAGCCTCTCAACCATTGGATAGTCAGAAGACTTGCCAGTCTTAACTATCCCTTTTGTTAGATCAGCAAGTGATTTGCAGTTCTTGATCTCTGGATGGTTGAATGTATCAAGCTGGAAATGTGGTAGCTCGCACTCCAACCGATCTCTTTCTTGACTAGAAAAATCTGCAGGATAGAATTTCTCCACTAGTCTGCATATCTTTGACTTGCTGAAGGCATCATGCCTCGGGTCCAATGATGAACAAAGATCTAGAAGCTCAGTAACATGAGAACTAAATCGATCATTCAACTCTATCACTTGTTGATCTATTGCAACATTAAACACATCTACTTTGTAATGATGGATAACTGTGGTGTTGTCATGTTTATTTCGAGATTTCGTCACATCAACATACCTAAAATTAATATATATTGAAAAATAAGAATTAGTTGCATGATCATTGATGAGAAGTATGTAAGTGGCTAAATCTCTACATTGTAATTTATATAATCATAAAGAGATAGGAAAAGATACGTACTTTTGATCCATGTCCGGGATGTCAATCTCATGTTTCACACAAAAGGATTTCACATCTTCAAAAAGGTTGTCCCATCCATCTTCTCTTAGTTCACCAAGCAACACCTTTGTGTTAGAAACACAATCTAATGCATTTGCAATGTCCAAAGATTTATGTTGAAGTTTGAGACACAAGACATCTGTGATTTTCATGATTCTTTCCATTAAGTGTAGAATGAACACAAAATCAAATGTCAGTAGGATTTTCAAGGCACCTCCGGCATCACCTCTTGAGTTCCTTGTAGCTTCAACGATCAGCTGCTACACTTCTTAGCACTGTAACAGTTGCGGCAAACATCTTTAACAAACTTTTGATAGATTTGTAGTGGGAACTCCATCTCGTGTCTCCGGCCCTTTGTAAAGAACCTATTTGATTGGCCCCTCTTCCTGTGTCAAGCTCTCCCAATTCAATCTCACTAGCAATTTCAGCAGCCTGATTTTCTAACAGTTCATCATTCCGTTTGGGAGATGCACTAACTGTATTTACAATGAAATTTGCATGCTGAAAAAAATTATGGACCTCATGTACCTCCCTTGAAGCAGCAACAAGAGCCAATTGGAGTTGATGTGCAAGACAATGGATATAGTATGCATAAGGGCACTCTTTGAGAATTAGAGCTTTCAGCCCATTCCACTCCCCCCTCATGTTGCTTGCCCCGTCATATCCCTGGCCTCTAATATCTTGCACATTCAACCCATTATCAACTAGGACGGCAATAATTGTGTTCTTGAGAGTCAAAGCACTAGTGTCTCTAACATGAACAAGATCAAGAAAATGTTCTCTTATCACCCCTTCTATGTTTGCAAATCGAAGAACTACTGCCATCTGCTCTTTTTTAGACTCGTCTCTACATTCATCAACCAAGATAGAGAATTTGCTATTACCAAGTTCTTCTTTAATTGAGGTTTTCACTTTTCCAGCAAATATGCTAGCAATTTCCTTTTGAATAGTTGCTGAGGTGTACTTTGCATTTCTTGGAGCATTCTGTACAACTTCATGTACATCCTTGTTATAAGACGCCAAAAGCTTAATCATTTCCTTGAAATTACCTTGGTTCTTGGAATCCTCAGACTCATCATTTCCTCTGAAGGGACATGCTTGAAACATTAGCCACCTGATGCAATCAACATAGAATAATTATTAGATGTCCAGTATAAAGAAATTCTAAATGTTCAAAATTAAATACTTCTTACTTACCTCATGGCATCAATGGAAGTCTTTAGCCTTAGTCTTGCATCAAGAACCCGCTTCTTAGTTTGCTTTTTCATCACCTCATCAACATGATTAAGTCTGTTTCTCAAGTTTTCATAACACCGAACTGCAAAATTGTGAGCCGAGCTGGGAGTAGTGCCCATATGCTTGAGGAAAGCACATTCTTTTCCATTGTTAACTTTCTTCCACTTATCAAATCCGCTCACTGTGAATGTATCTGAACCACACTTCCCAATTGGCTTCTTTGAGAAGAGAAAACAAGGCAAACAATAGGCACAATTTTTTAGAGGTGAATACTCCAACCACCAATGATTCGTGAACCAATCACTTTGGAATCGCCTACGGCCAGCCCCTGTCCCAGTAAATTCATACTCATCTGGCTTTAAGATTGGTTGATAAGCCCCTTTAGATATATAAAAGCGCCTAGCAGCATCATGCTCATCGGGAGGAAGTTGCCAAATTTGAAGACGTCGCCCGGGCTCTCGGTCATAACTTGTGGTTATAATTGTATCTTCTTCCGTAGCTTCTGGCACGGAAACATCATGATCAATTTGGGCATCACCATCAGTACAATTTGGGTGATTCTGTTCGCTAGGTTGAACGTTGTCGTTGTCTACAGTAGTATCATGTTCTGATGGCCGAGAGCTTGAACCAACGGGTTTGAAAAAGTTCTGAATTGATTCTCTCTTTCTCTTCATGTCTACACAAGCACAAACAATTGAAAATTTTATATTGATGATTAAGGGCTGCAATTTGGATGATTATACTTCTACAATTGTTAAAGGCATGAACTACCTTTTCCCCTTGTGCTGCTGCCGCTTATCCTGCCCGGGCCAGCATGCCCGTCGTCCGCCGTCGTTCTGTCCAGGACTCTGGCCTCCGGGCTGCCGGCAACGTGTCCGTGGATCGGCGCCTGTCCGAGCGTTGCGGCGTCCCCTTCCAGCCTTCCTATCCTGGCTTCTCGACGGGCGTTGGCGGCGCGCCGGCGACCTGGCGTCCCTGAGCGCTGGAGGCAGTCCCCAGAGATCCAATCGCTAATTTTTTGGAGACGAAGAGTCGAACGAACTGACGACGTGCGCAGCGTGCTAGCGTTGTCTTTGCCTCTTTGGGGCCTGTCAATCTAGTGTGTCGTGGTGTGCAGGGCCTGCTCGGCTTAGTTTTTTTGCTTTTAGCCTGTAAATGTTCAATGGGCTGCACTGGTTACATGGGCTATACGCCTATACAAAAAGGCCGATGGGGAATAGGGGGGGGCGAAGCAGGCTGCAGGGAAGCACACAGGTAAAAAAAGTAGCGCTAATCTCTCCCATTTCAAGGGACTGTGCGATCGTTGGGGGGGGTCTCGCCCCCCCTCGTCCCCCCCTTAATCCGTCCCTGGCGTCGGGTAGGGTGGCGGCCGGCGCTGGGGTCGGTGGCAACGGAAGCACTGGACCTGCAGGCGATGAACATTCTTGACTTCAATTCGATTTAGAAAAAACAAATCCAGTAATCAACTCGGCAGCTGGTATATTTATTCAGTCCGAGAAAATTATTTCACAATAGAGCAGTTTCGCGGGTCAATTTTTAGTTCGTCGTTGAAGATCAGTACATACCAGGTTTGGGTTGTGCCGATGCAGGGGGTTGCGCAACGGGAGCTGCACAAGCATAGTAATCAGGAAATTAGTTCAAAATGCACCAAGATTCAATATTTTCCTTTCTGTTAAGATTTGTGTAACAGATCTAGATTTTTTAGGGTTAATAAAAATACGATTAGATTAATCCTCACAAAAATTAGGGTTAACAACAACTTTAGATTAAACATCGCAAAAAGATTTCAGATTAAAAAATGCACTCTAACAGACAAAATGGGAACCCTAACTGGGCCGCTCCAGGGCGTCTATTGGTGCAAGATGGATAGCCGCGGGCCATTTCAATAGATGGATGCATCAGCCCAATCTCACAAACCGATCGGACGCGGGCTACGCAGACCGTCGGACGAAGTTAACAATGAACCCCCAAAAAAAAAAAACAAGGAACCGCGGCACACGATCACGAAGCGTACCTGGCGTAGTGGGAAGCGTGGGCATCGGCGACGGCGCGCTGGATCTCGGTGCGGACGCAGGCATCCAAGGAGCAAGAGCCGGCGCTGCGGTCGGCGGCACGCGCACAACCCGAGCAGCGGCCATGGGAGACGAAGCCGGCACGGGCGCTGGTGCAGGACCGCCGGAGGGTGCATGCACGGGGGGCACGGCCATCATAGGCGCCAGAGTGGGCGCGTTCGACGGGAGGGTGGGCGTCGGCGTGGGCGCGTTGGACGACGGAGCCGTGGTGGGCGGCACGGGCAGGGCAGGCGTCGGCAGAACTGGCGGGACTGCTGACGGTGACGTGGGCGCAGCCACCGGCGGCTTCGACGGAGCGGTGGCAGGCGCCGCGGCCTTCTCCTGGAAAGAGGACCTCGCAATGCTGCGACGGAACCACATGTCGTGGAACATCACGGGAATGTTGACTGCAACGACGGGGAAAATGAAAGAGAGTTAAGCTTGATCCCCATCGCCGATGACAGCGAGAACGATCTAACTAATAGATCGATGTGGCAGATGCAAGTACACGACGAGTGATCGAACTAGATGCGCAAGAAAAGCAACCACCGAAAGCTCTGGCGTGTGTTGTACTTACATGATTCGGCGACGGTGGTGGCGCAGAGCACCAACGCCAAAACGGCGATGCTCTTCGTAAGTAGAGCCGCCATGGGAGGCAGGCGATGGAGGCTGGATGGGTTAGGGCTAGATGAGCTGCGCGTTCGCGTGCGTGTGTTTCCTTCGCGCGCTCTCTCGTAACAAGGGCTTTTGATGTGGATCGTAGGGCAATATATATAGCGCGAAACAACATGGAGAAGCTAACCGATTTTTAGGTTTTTTCGTAACAATATATAATTCTGAATCCAGCCACCCTAAAAAAAAACTGAATCTAGCCTTAGTTGTTAGGATTTCGTGATTCTTTACGAGGGAAAACTATATTTTCCGGGTTTTTCTTTACAGATAATAATGTTAGGGTTGCCTCCAGATGAATTAGTATGGGTTCATGTTTTTTTTCTGAAGGGATATAGGATTGGGTTCATGTGCTGGAAAAAAAAAATCTAGTATCGTTCTCGGTAACGCGCACGCCGCTCACCACGTGGCCCGGCCCTCTATATGTTTCGGACAATTTTATTCCTTTCTTTTTGTTTTGTCTGAATATGTACTATTTCATAATTTTTCTTGAATTTGTATTTTGAAAAATGTTCATCACGTACTTGAATAAAACACCATGTATTAAAAATTGTTGACCCTGTGTATAGAAAATGATCATTGTGTATTTGAAAAATGATTCAACGAGTATGTAAAAAAAATGTAACCTTGTGTTTGAAAAATGGTCATCGTGTATCTAATTTTTTCCCGCATATTACATAAAAATAATTGTATATTTAAAATTTTGATCACTTATTACAGAATTTAATGTATAAAAATATATGGGAAAACTATTTGCGTATTGAAAAATGTTCATAGTATGTTTTGAAAAGTTTCAGCACATATTTAAAAAAATCATGAATAAAATGAGAAAATAGACCAAAATAAAATAAATACAAAGTGAAAAATGAGGACAAAGTAAAAATAAAGAAGAAACGACAAAAAACTGAAAGGAAAAAAGAGAGACAAAAAACAAAAGACCAAAAAACGAGGAAGAAAAGAAGCGAACACCGTAGCTAGAGTTAAGCATGAAAGGATCAAAGAGGTCCAAAAGGGAGGGTGGGTAGGGATTTTAGCTTTTCCTAGCTATTTTTAGGGATGG
>NC_057803.1:30433895-30500592 GCF_018294505.1 Triticum aestivum
GCCCCCGAAAATGGGGGCCCCCCAGGTTTGTGCTCTTCCCTGTTAATACGATTGGGCTCTAGTTCGTAAAAAAATGATAATTGGGCCTACGTTACGTGCACTGATCACGTTTGGGAGAGATCGATCACCCACGCTGATTACGCACGATGACCATCGTCCATCCTCGCCTGTAGCCTCCTATTTTTTCGCCTGATCTCCTGGAAACCTAATCGCCCGCAGCCACTGGCCGCCGCCATGGAGCAGACACTAGATACCCACGCCACACCATGGCACATCGATGCCGCAGCTCCAGCCTACGCCATCCGCCGACGATTTCAGATAAGATGTCTTTTTCCTTAATGATTTTGCCCTAAATTATGCCCTAGAACTGCTGCTTGACGTGGTGAGGCTTTTGTCGGCAGTAGTGTTGCACAGAACGACACAAGTATGAAAGCGAAGGTCCCCTTGATCATGGTCTTCAATCCTCAGAACCAGACGTGGAAGCCTGTGAACAGTTCAAGGATTTGTACAAGGATCAGTGGTACATTGCCGGGCTGCCACATCCAGGTACGTAAGATACCATGTAAACTCTTGATGCAAGGAAAGTTTTGTAGCTTTCAGTTTTTTGCATCTTGGCTGTGTAAAACTGTTTGATGAAAGGTAGTGTTTGTATGCACTTGCAATGCGAAATTATATTCACTTTTTCATTCTGAAAAAATACCAACGAAATGTAAGACACAGCCCAATATATGACTATGTGGTCGATTCTGTTGGATTAATTAGGACTAGTTGGCGCACCGTCAATAAAATAAGAACATGATAATGCTAATGTGATCAAACCTGATAAGCCAGTTAGTAAAAACTTCATTACTCTGTCTGGTGTTGTTAAAGGACTTCAGCAGTGTAAAGGAGCAGTGTAAAGGAAGGGATTGGTGCTTTATATATAAAGTAGGGTGAAAGCCTTTTTCGGTAATATGCAAACGAATGCACATGAAGTAATCGAACATTATTCTTCTATAGAAAATGATAATCATCCCTACATGATTTGTTAGTAGTATGGTGTAGAAGCAAAATCTTAAAGTTGCGCAAAGTATATACTGAAAATAATTTTTGAAAGTACAAAGGGCCCCGGATTCTGGTTTCGCCCCGGGCCCCTAAAATCTCAGGACCGGCCCTGTACACAACTAAGGTAAGAACATCCTATACGAAAAATCTAGAAGCACATGTTTTGCAAGAACCAAAGCTTACGAATGCCATCAAGGCTGACTCTATTCTCCTCAATGCTCACCCCAAAGGAAGAAACTTAGTCTACTAGTGGTTGGTCTTGAGGTGATTGTCGAACCTGTACAAACTTCATTGGAGCACACTATAAGAAGAAAGCTTTTGGATGAAGCCAACTGTCCACACTATAGAAAACTACACATCTGTATTTTATGACAACATCAAGATAGTCGTACTTGTGTTGTCGTAGATGTGTTCCGTGGCAATAATCACTTTATCATCTAAGTGTTTTTGGCAAGGATAACCGACACATGTGACTATAAGGGGTCACTCTTAAGCTATTGGGTGCAGGTTCCGGATCCGATACCCATTAACGATGTTGGCCAATGAAGATCCTCCATGTGCCGGCTTCTCACTTGCCAATGGAGCCACACGTCAGCTCTTCATTGGAACAAATGTCGCCATTCAATGGACGACATGTGACTATGTTGTTGGAAGTATGCCCTAGAGGCAATAAATTTGTATTATTATATTTCCATGTTTATAATTAAGTGTTTATATTCTATGCTATAACTGCTATGATCCTGAAATATGCTATTCAGTGGAAAATTCATATGCACTTAAGGAATGATAAAAGGTAAACCCCCAGAGAGTTTACGAAAAAGGGTTTCCCCCCACTTTATATTATAAAGCAACAAACCAGGCATCCAACATAACAGTACAGAGAGTAATCAAGTCAAAGTCGTTCTGGGGGCACAGCAAGACAAGCCCCAAATAAACAGAGCTAAAAAAGAAGCTAATCCCGCTCGGGAGGTGGTGGAGGTGGTGGCGAAGGCGGCGCAAATGCCGAAGCCAAAGAACGAAGACCCGCTATGATGATGTCGATGGCGTCCAGGTCTCTCCGCTTGCTAAACGGTCTCCAAAGCTGTAGAAGGCCACATAATTTGTAGATAACATCAATCACCCGCCATGGTATCACACGTTCTATGACTAGCTTATTACGGTTACACTAGAGGGTCCACGCTAGGGTACCCAACGCCACCACATGGATGGGCGGCTAGAGCCGGGGAGCCTAAGGACCTCCCCAAACAAGTCCGGGAGGTTGTCATGGCACCAGTTGCCACCGACCACCTCCCGGAGGCAACTCCATTTGAATTGTGCCATAGGGCACCGGAAAAAGATGTGATTGCAGTCTTCCGGCACCAAACAAATGGGGCATAGGCCATCCCCAGGGCCATTACATTTGCGGACCTCCGTACCCGAGGGTAGGCGACCACGGACCCATTACCATAGGAAAATGCGGATCTTCAAGGGGAGTTTGATCTTTGATCTCCCAGAGCACCGAGAGTTTCACTGGGCCAGGGGTGGGGACAATCGCCTGATAAAGGGATCTTGTCGAGAAGCGGCCACTTGACTCGAGGTGCCAAGAAATAGAATCGGATTCCAGGGAGGGTGGTGTACGGTAATACACTCGAGCAATTCATCCCATTGCTCAAGTTCCACCGCCCCGAAGGTATGGCGAAAGGCAATAGCTCCCAAGTCAGCTAAGGCCACAACCATAGATAGTTGTGGGCGGACGCAGATCACGAACAACATGGAGAAGCGGTCCACAAAGGGGCGGGTCGCTGCCCATCGATCTAGCCAGAACAGGGTGCCGGAACTGGTACCAATGTTAATGGAGGTCCCAATATGCAATACCGGCATCAGACGTATCACCGATTGCCAGAATTGGGACCCACCAATTCTATACACAAATGCCAGTGGCTGTCCGCGAAGGTACTTTGCGCGGATAATCTCAAGCCACAGACCGCCCTCAGCAGTCTGAATCCGCCAAAGCCATTTGGAGAGGAGGGAAATATTCATTCGCTTGGACGAAATAACCCCAAGACCTCCTTGATCTTTCGGCTTGCAGATCTCAGACCACTTCACCATGTGGTACTTCTGTTTATTGTTCTCTTCCACCCAAAAGAATCTGGAGAGGAGTTTGGTGACCTCGTGGTGAAGGGATTCATGCAGACTATAGAATTCCATGATATACATCAATAAGCTAATAAGGGAGGAGTTCATCAGAATCACTCGAGCGGCTTTGGATAGCCACCTCCCCTACCAGGTCTCCATCCTAGGTTGGAGCTTGGCGATTATTGGACGAAAATCCTTCTCAAGCAGGCGTATGTCACTAAGTGGCACGCCAAGGTAGGTGGTCGGGAATGTTCCCAAACAACAGTTCAAGCGGTTGGCAATTCGCTGAGCTTCCATCGGGGAGTATCCCATGACCATCGCCTCACTCTTGGCGAAATTAATTGTGAGGCCCGACATTTCCTGGAAGGAGAGGAGGAGGAACTTGAGATTCTGAATATCCTCATCCGAGCCTTCCACCATCATAATGGTGTCGTCACCATATTGGAGGTGGGTCAGGCCTCCATTCGCTACCAGGTGGGGGCAAATCCCCCTAATGTGGCCGGCGCGCTTGGCTAAATCAAGGATCGAGGCGAGGGCATCAACCACAAGATTGAATAGAAAGGGGGATATCGGGTCCCCCTGTCGGACCCCTTGGCCCGTTAAGAAGTATGGACCAACCTCCCCATTTTTGTTCACCGCAGTCCGACCACTCGTGACCAACTGCATCACGCGCGCGACCCAGTGGGGTGATCAAACCCGCGTTTGAGCAACACTTCACGAAGGAAGGACCAGTGGACCGTGTCATAAGCTTTATGGAAGTCAATTTTGAAGAACACCGCGCGGAGGTGTTTCGCCTTGACCTCATGGATCACCTCATGGAGGACGAGGACCCCGTCGAGAATAAATCGACCTTTCGTGAAGGCCGATTGGTTTGGGTGATGAATCCGAGGCGCGATAAGGGCCGCTCTAGTGGCGTACCCTTTGGACAGAATCCTAAATATCACATTGAGGACTGTAATAGGGCGGAATTTGTTGGGGAACATAGTAATTTCAAAAAAATTCCTACGCACACGAAAGATCATGGTGATGCATATCAACGAGAGGGGAGAGTGTGTCCATACACCCTCGTAGACCGAAAGTGGAAGAGTTAGCACAACGCGGTTGATGTAGTCGTATGTCTTCACGATCTGACCGATCAAGTACCGAACGCACGGCACCTCCAAGTTCTACACACGTTCAACTCGATGACGTCCCTCGAATTCCGAACCAGCCGAGCTTTGAGGGAGAGTTCCGTCAGCACGACGACATGGTGACGATGATGATGTTCTACCGACGTAGGGCTTTGCCTAAGCACCGCTATGATATTATCGAGGTGGATTATGGTGGAGGGGGGCACCGCACACGGCTAAGAGATCAAGAGATCAATTGTTGTGTCTCCAAGGGGTGCCTCCCTCCCCGTATATAAAGGAGTGGAGGAGGGGGGCAGCCACCCTAGGCACGCCCCATGAGGAGTCCTACTCCCACCGAGAGCAGGACTCCTTCCTTCCATGTGGGAGTAGGAGAGGAGAGGGAAGGAGAGAGAGGGGGAAAGGAAAGGGGGGCGCCGCCCCCCCTTGTCCAATTTGGACTGGGGGGAAGGGGGCATGCAGCTGCCCTTGGCCGCCCCTCCTCTTCTCCACTAGGGCCCAATAGGCCCATTAGTCTCCCTGGGGGGTTCCGGTAACCCCCCGGTACTCCGGTATATGCCCGAAACTCCCCGAAATCATTCCGGTGTCCAAACATAGTCGTCCAATATATCGGTCTTTACGTCTCGACCATTTCGAGACTCCTCGTCATGTCCGTGATCACATCCAAGACTCCGAACTACCTTCGGTACATCAAAACACATAAACTTATAATATAACCGTCATCAAACTTTAAGCGTGCGGACCCTATGGGTTCGAAAACTATGTAGACATGACCGAGACATGTCTTCGGTCAATAACCAATAGCGGAACCTGGATGCTCATATTGGCTCCCACATATTCTACGAAGATCTTTATCGGTCAAACCGCATAACACCATACGTTGTTCCCTTTGTCATCGGTATGTTACTTGCCCGCGATTCGATCGTCGGTATCTCAATACCTAGTTCAATCTCATTACCGGCAAGTCTATTTACTCGTTTCGTAATACATCATCCTGCAACTAACTCATTAGTTGAAATGCTTGCAAGGCTTATAGTGTAACACCCATGATGCAGCTATATCTCCCACATGTCGGAGCACGACTTAGAGGCATAACCGCATGGTAGGCAAGTCGCAAGAGGGGTAATCTTTACATATCCCATGTACTGAATAAGAAAGGGATAAAGAGTTGGCTTACAATCACCACTTCACACGATACATAAATATAGCATTACATCATCCAGAATACAATCAAGGTCCGACTACGAAACCAAAATAAAGAAAGACAACCCCTAATGCTAGATCCCAGATCGCCCCGACTGGGCTCCACTACTGATCAACTGGAAACGAAACAACACAACAATCACGATCTTCGTCGAGCTCCCACTTGAGCTCAGCTGCGTCATCTGCACTGGTATCATCGGCACCTACATCTGGTTTTGGAAGTAATCTGTGAGTCACGGGGAATCAGCAGTCTCACACCCTCGCGATCAATACTATTTAAGCTTATGGGTAGGAAAAGGTAGTGAGGTGGAGCTGCAGCAAGCACTAGCATATATGGTGGCTAACTTATGCAAATGAGAGCGAGAAGAGAAGCAAAGCACGGTCGAGAAGCTATAAAGATCAAGAAGTGATCCTGAAACTATTTACGTTCAAGCATAACACCAAAACCGTGTTCTCTTCCCGGACTCCGCCGAAAAGAGACCATCACGGTTACACAAGCTGTTGATTCATTTGAATGAAGTTAAGTGTCAAGTTTTCTACAATCGGACATTAACAAATTCTCATCTGCCCATAACCGTGGGCACGGCTTTCGAAAGTTCAAAACCCTGCAGGGGTGTCCCAACTTAGCCCATCACAAGCTCTCACGGTCAACGAAGGATATTCCTTCTCCCAGGAAAACCCGAACAGACTCGGAATCCCGGTTATAAGACATTTCGACAATGGTAAAACAAGACCAGCAAAGCCGCCCGATGTGCCGACAAATCCCGATAGGAGCTGCACATATCTTGTTCTCAGGGCACACCGTATGAACACTACGTACAACTAAAACCAACCCTCAAGTTTCCCCGAGGTGGCGCTGCAAGTGGCTCTGTTTTGGACCAACACTCAGAGGAGCACTGGCCTGGGAGGTTTAAAATAAAGATGACCCTTGAGTCTACAGAACCCAAGGGAAAAAGGCTTAGGTGGCAAATGGTAAAACCAAGGTTGGGCCTTGCTGGAGGAGTTTTATTCAAAGCAAACTGTCAAGGGGTTTCCATTATAACCCAACCACGTAAGGAACACAAAATCAAGGAACATAACACCGGTATGACGAAAACTAGGGCGGCAAGAGTGGAACAAAACACCAGGCATAAGGCCGAGCCTTCCACCCTTTACCAAGTATATAGATACATTAAAGTAAACAAGATATAATAATGATATCCCAACAATAATCATGTTCCAACAAGGAACAAACTCCATCTTCACCTGCAACTAGCAATGCTATAAGAGGGGCTGAGCAAAGCGGGAACATAGCCAAACAACGTTTGCTACGAAAGGTGGGTTATAGGATTGTCATGGAAATATGGGAGGCATGATATAGCAAGTGGTAGGTATCGCGGCATAGCAATAGAGCGAACAACTAGCAAGCAAAGATAGAAGTGATTTCGAGGGTATGGTCATCTTGCCTGCAAAGTTCTCAGAGTGGACGAAAAGCTTGATCCTCGTAAGCATACGCAACAGGTTCCTCGATAACAAACTCGTATCCCGGTTCTACCCAAGGCAAGAACACAAGCAAAGGAAACCACAATCAACCACGGTGCAATGCGCAAGCAACATGATGCAAAACATGGCATGATATGCGGGATGTGATATGCAATGCATATGCATGCTCCGAAAGGAAAAGATTGAACCAGGCCTCAACTTGGCAAACCAAGAGTGCCGCTGGAAAGATGAGTTGATTTCAGTCGAAATTGATATAAAGATCATCGAAATCGGATGCACGGTTTGCAAATGGCAAGCAAAGCAAGAATGGCACAATTCTGCGATTAACAGCATGATGCCATCTAGAATGCAACAAGAAACTAAGCTGCTGCACTCCAACATAGAAACAAAGCACATGGTAGTGATCTCCTCAAGATGCTTGACAAAAGATGAATACTGAGCTACGGCTAAATCACACAATAGCAGGTTCAAACAAGCATGGCAAAAGTGTAAAAGATATCAGCATCACAAACTTAGTGAAAATAACATGTCAGGAATAACATCAGGAAGCAATGTCTAGAGCAAGATAACAACATGCTACGGGAACATATCATGCCAAAACAAGGCACGACATGGGTGTACTCAAAGCATATAAGCAAGGCAAGTAACACTTTGATCATACCTTTTCTACTACCCAGTTTTATTGCATTAGATCAATCCTCACACATTGCATGATTAGGATCTAATTAAATTGTGGGATGGGAAGTAGATGAGGTAGTACCTATTACCTGTTATTATCAAACCTTTGGGAGTTACTTCTACGTTTGCTTATTTTGCCATGCTATGCTAGTAGACGTGGATTGGGTGAGTGATATCCATGACAGATGTGAGATTCTTAATTAATGGTTTATCAAAGGTGGCAACTTAAACACACATCTGGGTGGATTGAGGCACCTGGGTATTCCAGGACTTGCCTGTTTTCTTTTGGACCGCCACCCAGGCTTAAAGGGATCATGAGACTATTCATACTAGAAACTTCCATGTGCAGCCACAAGCTATTATGGGCTCTAGCATAGTTGACTAAGTCGTGCGAACTCTTACAGTGGTAGACTAGCAGATGTAGGGGATGTAGGTGGTATGGTCTACCCGATCGTAAGGTGCTAGCGCTTCTGAAAGACTATGTCTCGGTCATCCGTCTTCTCAAACACCCTGTAGTGCAAGAAACCAAACGGAGGCGATCGAGTCTTGTGGGGAAAAGTGCGCAAACCTCTGCAAAGTGTAATAAACTAATCATGGTTAGCCGTGTCCCCGATTATGGACATCTTGAGTATCTAGTACCTGGATTTTCATGTGAATCTCAACATGTTACTCTAAATTAATTTTGTTGGGATATGTTTAATGATGATGCTTAATTGGGATTGAGAATGCTTTCAACCATTCTCAATGTTTAACAACCACCATGATAGTTAACTAAATTTATTCCTTTGAAGTAGGGAAAAATTGGCTTTACGCAAAACAGTAACCATAGAGCTTTCCACCAGCCAAATATGCATGTAGTATAGCTGTTTCATTCCATTACTCTCTATGTGTTACCTTGCCAGCATATTCCATGTGCTGACCCGTTTCGGGCTGCAACGTTAAAGTTGCAGACTTTTCAGACGACGATTAAGGAGTTTTTAGGTCGTGGTTCTATACTCAGTGATGCCGTTGGAGTTGATGGACTCACTTATCTTCCAAGCCTTCTGCTGTTATCGTTATTAGATGGCCTTAAGCCATATTTATTGTAATAAGTTCTCTCTTGAGACACTCGATGTAATAAGTGTGTGATTGCTACTCTGCTATAAATCCTCCAAGTACTGTGTGGTGTCAGCATTACTGATCCAGGGATGACACCGGAGCATAGAGATCAGACCGTTTGAGGTCTGGTCGCTACAGAGATGGTATCAGAGCACACGCCGACTGTAGGACATGACCACTAAGCCAAAAGACCTAGATCACTATTCACTCTCTTCTCTTCTGACCTCTCATCTTTTCTACTATTTAGGATGGCGGATGCAAGGAACAAGTTCACGCAACCGGATGAAGATACACCCTTTGGACGTCACTTGAAGGAAGTCACTAGTTACCTGAACATAGGAGTACCAAGCTTCACGGGAACCTACAACGCCACTTTACCTGAAGAAGAGCGCTGGATGATTCAAGTCCAAGTTCCAGGAAGGACGTTCATGCCAGTCACTGAGCCCGTAGAGTTTTCTTTTGATGCACCAACTTGGAGTCTAGGAAAGAGCATGGCAGCTCACATCGCCATGGGACGCATTGGAGAAGTCTACCGCAAGGATCTCAAGGATACTATCTACCAGATTTGTGGGCGCTGAGATGAGCACTGGGAGATGATCAGCACCAGGAAGGATAGATCAATCGCAGCTTTTATCCAGGAGTTAAATCAGCACATTCGACTACAGGAGAACGAGATGTGCATCGACATGATAGACCTGAAGAAGGCAAAGACTAGAATCAAGGAACTGGAGGA
This sequence comes from Triticum aestivum, assembly GCF_018294505.1. Lineage (NCBI taxonomy): Eukaryota > Viridiplantae > Streptophyta > Magnoliopsida > Poales > Poaceae > Triticum > Triticum aestivum. Next base: position 30,443,376 of record NC_057803.1, read on the forward strand.
AGAACTCAAGGCTACACGTGAAGATTATGAAGAGGAAATTGAAGTATTGGTGGAGAAGAATGACGACCTGATCAAGAAGATTGGAATATTTATGGGAGGCCCTACGCCAGTAGATGAAGACGAAGAACCCAAGGAGATTATCCCGGAAGACTACATCATCATCGACGGCACCGACTCGGAACCAGATAGTAGCGATGATGACTATGTTGATGAAGCTGGAGCACATATCATGGAGTCTGCAACTGAAGAATATTTCTAGTAGACCACCTCATCAGTAGTAGTAGTCCACCATGTAAATATAGTAGTTCGAGCACTTTTGCGATAGTTAGATCGATTGTATGCCCTTGTTTGATTGATTGAAGTGAATTGTTTGTTTTTGCCTCATGTGCATATGGGTAGTGTTTTCTCTTTAGACCCCCTCTATTCTTATATCTCATCTTTTCTAAACCCTCAGATGCCTCCGAGACGTGACCCCGGATTTGCCTTTCCACCGAAGCTCACCCAGTTGATCCAGCAGCAGAACACATTGATGCAGTTGCTAGTCCAGAATCGGAATCAGGGGAACAACAACAACAACCCACCACCACCACCACCTGTTGATCACTTAGCCCATTCTCTTAGGCTAAATCCGCCGGTGTTTTCTAGTAGCACCGAGCCGATAGTAGCAGATGATTGGCTCCGCAAGACAACTAGGGAGTTGACCACAGCAGGATGCACAGATGCGGAGAAGGTGAAGTTTGCCGCACATCAGTTAGAAGGACCCACATCATCATGGTGGGAGAATTTCACAGCCACTTTCCCAGTTGACACTGTCACATGGGACCAATTTCAGCAGGCTTTTCGTACTGCACATGTTTCAGCAGGAGCTATGGCCATGAAGAAGCGTGAGTTTCGCAACTTGCGCCAAGGAGGACGGACAATTGGCCAGTACGTGGAGGAATTTAGTAAGTTAGCACGTTATGCCCTAGATGACGTCGCTACGGATGTAGTTAAGCAGGAGAAGTTTCTGGAAGGACTGAATGATGAGTTAAGCATGCAGTTAATGGTAGCCACCTTCAACAACTACCAGGAGTTGGTAGATCGTGCTCTTATGATTGAAGGGAAGCAGCAACAAATTGAGAATCGCAAGAGGAAGTATGGACAAGGGAAGTACAATTCAGGAGCTCAGCAGAAGCCACGTTTTACCCCTAGACCGGGAGGACATTTTTAGCATACCCATGGAGGAGGTAGCTCGCACAATCACAATGGCGCCAAGAATGGAAATGGCAATGGAGGAAGCAGCGGCCAGAACCGCACCAACCCATCAACCCCAGCCAAGAAGGACCTAAGCCAAGTCACTTGTTTTAAGTGTCAGAAGACCGGACATTATGCCAATGAATGTCCTGAAGGCCAAAATGGCAATGGAAGTTCTGGGAAGAAGCCAAACCCTTTCAACAGGGGACAGGTGAACCACATTAGCGTGGAGGAGGTTGAAGCTCAGCCCGATGCAGTAATAGGTAAGTTTTTGGTTAAGTCATTTACTGCACTCGTTCTTTTTGATACCGGTGCATCGCATTCATACATCTCAAGGGGATTTGTGGATAAGTATAACCTATCAACCCAAGTCCTTAGGTCACCCATGTTAGTAACCTCACCTGGAGCAGAGTATGTGGCTAGTCTATGGTGTGATCGGTTACCATTAAGGATTGGTAACTATGTTTTTCCCTCAGACCTAATAGTATTGGAATCTCAAGGATTGGATGTGATATTAGGCATGGATTGGTTATCAAAGTATGAAGGGAATATTGAGTGTGGTAGTAAGTCAATTTTGCTTACCACCCCAGAAGGGAGAAGGATCAAGTATGTATCCCGACATGTGCCAAAGAGGACTCAAGTAAATTGCTTAACAGGAGTTGTGTAGGAGGAAGTACCAGTGGTAAGGGATTTTCCTGATGTTTTTCCAGAGGAGTTGCCAGGCATACCACCAGATAGAGATATTGAGTTTTTGATTGAGCTATTGCTAGGCACAGGGCCAATATCAAAGAGACCATATAGGATGCCAGCAAAGGATTTGGTGGAAATTAAGAAGCAGATTAAGGAGTTACTGGATAAGGGATATATTCGCCCAAGTTCTTCGCCTTAGGGATCGCCAGTACTACTAGTGGAGAAGAAGGATGGATCGTTAAGGATGGTTGTTGATTATCGAGGATTGAATGAAGTAACGATCAAGAACAAGTACCCACTACCTATGATCAACGATCTGTTTGATCGATTGCAAGGAGCTAAGGTATTTTCCAAGATCGATCTGCGATCAGGATACCACCAGTTGAAGATTCGAGAACATGATATTCTGAAGACAGCTTTTACTACCAGGTATGGGCTGTATGAGTATACCGTTATGTCATTTGGTCTGACTAACACACCTGCCTATTTTATGAACATGATGAACAAAGTGTTTATGGAGTTTTTGGATAAGTTCGTCGTAGTGTTCATTGATGATATCCTGGTTTATTCGAAGAATGAAGAGGAGCATAAGGAGCATTTGCGTTTGGTACTTGGAAAGCTTAGAGAACATCAATTATATGCCAAGTTCAGCAAATGTGAGTTTTGGTTGAAGGAAGTAGGATTCCTCGGACATGTTATATCTGGAGAAGGTATAGCAGTAGATCCCGCTAAAGTTGAAACCGTGACCAAGTGGGAAGCCCCAACAACAGTTGGAGAGATCCGGAGTTTTCTTGGACTCGCAGGATACTACCGGATATTTATTGAAAATTTCTCAAAGATTGCGAAGCCTATGACTGAGTTGTTAAAGAAGGATACCAAGTTCATATGGACAGAGGAATGTGAGGCTAGTTTCCAGGAGTTGAAGAAACGTTTGGTTACCTCACCAGTGTTGATTTTGCTAGACCAGACCAAGGATTATGAGGTGTATTGTGACGCTTCACGTCAAGGACTTGGAGCAGTGCTTATGCAAGAAGGGAGAGTTGTTTCATATGCCTCAAGACAACTGAAGCCTCATGAGTTGAATTATGCCATGCATGATTTGGAGTTAGCAGCCGTAGTGCATGCATTGAAGACATGGAGACATTTCCTCATTGGATATCATTGTGAGGTGTACACGGATCATAAGAGTTTGAAGTACATTTTCACACAGAACGAGTTGAATCTCAGACAAAGGAGATGGTTGGAGCTCATCATGGATTATGATATGAAATTGCATTATCATCCTGGAAAGGCTAATGTAGTAGCAGACGCATTAAGCCGTAAGAGCCATGTCAATACGTTAATGACGGGAGAAATACCCAAGGAGTTAGAAGAAAATCTTCATGAACTATGTTTGGAAATAGTTCCGAGAGGCTATGTAGCAGCATTGGAGATTCAGTCAACTTTGATGGATAGAATCAGAGAAGCTCAGAAAGCTGACAAAGAGATTGCCGCTATAAAGGAGAAACTGAGCAAAGGAAAAGCTAAAGGATTTCGTGAGGATGAGCACGACACCCTATGGTTTGAAGACCGCGTTTATGTGCCCAATGACCCGGAGATCAGGAAGTTGATTTTGCAAGAGGAACATGATTCACCATATTCAATTCACCCAGGAAATACCAAGATGTATTTGGATTTGAAGGATATTTTCTGGTGGACCAGAATGAAGAAGGATATTGCGGAGTATGTAGCAGTTTGTGATGTATGTCAGAGAGTAAAAGCAGAGCATTAGAAGCCAGCAGGATTGTTACAACCATTGCCGATACCCGAATGGAAGTGGGATAAGCTAGGCATGGATTTTATCACGGGATTGCCCAGGACTCGTTCAGGCTATGACTCGATTTGGGTTGTAGTTGATCGATTGACGAAAGTAGCTCATTTCATCCCAGTAAAGACCACTTACACTAGTGCTAAGTTGGCAAAGATATACATGACCAGGATCGTATGTCTGCATGGAGTTCCAATGAGTATCGTATCAGACAGAGGAACCCAGTTTACCTCAAAGTTCTGGAAGCAGTTGCACGAAACTTTGGGTACCAGGTTAGAATTCAGTACAGCTTTTCATCCACAGACAGATGGACAGACCGAGAGAGTCAATCAGATTTTGGAGGATATGCTGAGAGCTTGTGCGCTAGATTATGGATCTAGTTGGGACGATAATTTGCCATATGTAGAGTTTTCTTACAACAACAGTTATCAAACCAGTTTAAAGATGGCCCCTTGTACAGAAGCTTTGTACAGAAGGAGGTGCAGGACACCGTTGTCATGGGACGAAGTTGGAGACCGCCAGTTGTTTGGACCTTACTTGATTAAAGAGTCTGAACAGAAGGTGAAGTTGATTCGCGATAGGCTCAAGGTAGCCCAGTCCAGACAGAAAAGTTATGCAGATTCTAAACACAAGGAGACAATTTAAGAAGTCGGATATAGAGCTTATCTTCGAGTATCTCCACTTCGGGGAACAAAGCGTTTTGGAGTTAAAGGGAAGTTAGCGCCACGATTTGTAGGACCATATCGAGTTTCGGAGCGTATGGGAGAAGTGGCCTACAAGTTGGAATTGCCCGAAGGATTGTCAGGAGTTCATGATGTATTCCACGTTTCCCAGTTGAAGAAATGTCACGCGGAGATGGCTGACATACCGTTGAGAGATATAGTGCCTTTGGAAAAATATTCAGTTGGATAATGATTTGACCTACGAAGAGAAACCAATTAAGATCCTCGAGTTTGCCAGCCGAGTTACTCGCAGCAAGGTTATCAAGTTTTGCAAAGTTCAGTGGAGCCACCACATGGAGGATGAAGCCAATTGGGAACGAGAGGAAGATTTACTCAAGGACCACCCTTACCTATTTTCTAGCCAACCCGAATCTCGAGGGCGAGATTCATCTTAAGGGGGTAGGTTTGTAACATCCCAAATTTTCAATTTGGAATGTTATACATTAGATCATCATGCATATCATATTTTATTTTTGCATTTTGGTTGATCCTAGAAATTCTACGCAACTCAATGACCCACGGAGAGAGTTGGGGATTTCGTTATTTTCATATTTGAGTTTTCTCAAATTTTGAGAATAGGATCATTTGATTTTATTTATTTTATCATCAATTATTTCTATTACAAAAATATGAGAGAGGGAATAAAATGACTTTCCCAAAATAAAACAATATTGAGGATTTAATAATAAAATCAAATAAGATTTTATTTCGGAGTTTTTCGGTGTTTTATTTGAATTTAGGAAAAATGTGCGTTTTTCAAAATTGCATTTAGGTCCAAATAAATGTTCACCTTGTGCGGATTGATTTTAGAAGCCCGTGAAAATTTATTTCGGAATTTTTGGAGTCCGTTTAGTATTTCTTTTTATTTTTCTTCCGAGCAGATTAATTAAAAAAACGAACTGACTTAATGGGCCGTGTCCGACCTGGACACTGGCCCGGGAGGGCTTTATAAGCCGAGGCCCAGCCCGGGGGGAAACCCTAATCCGCCCCAAGCCGCCCCAAGCCGCCGTCGAGGTTCGCCGCGCCTCATTTTCCGTGCCGTCGTTTTAAAAAAAAGAGAGAAAAAAATAGATCGGTTTTCGTCGGTTTTTTAGTTTCCTTTTTTTAAATAGATCGGTTTTTCCGGTTTATTTAAATAGTGAGCGTTCGTCCGTTCGTTCGTTCTAGCAAGCGTTCGTTGTTTTTCTTTTTCTCAGATTAAATCCGCGATTTTTCGGATCGCGATTCCTGATCCGATTTTCGTTTTAGTTTAACTTTTCGCTCGTTTATCAAAATCAGGCGATTCAAGCGCCTAGAGTTTCGTCTCAAAACCCTCTATCCGTTTAACCAACTTAAACAAGGTTTTTCTACTGTAAAATTTTCCCTAGATCCAGATTAGTAGAACGAAGTTGTTTTCTTTCGCCGTTTGACTTTCGTTGCTTCACTCGATTTGATTCTTTCTGCCAACCGGAGTTCTTAAGTTGAACCTTCTGGTTAGATCTCTTATTTGAGTTTTACTTGTGCATTAGATGAGTACTTATTGTATGCTTGTTTGTTTGTTTGCAATAGAGTACCCGAAGTGCGCCGCTTGTTACTTCGAATCGCTAGGTTTCGTGGATCATCAGCAAGGCAAGTAACACTTTGATCATACCTTTTCTACTACCCAGTTTTATTGCATTAGATCAATCCTCACACATTGCATGATTAGGATCTAATTAAATTGTGGGATGGGAAGTAGATGAGGTAGTACCTATTACCTGTTATTATCAAACCTTTGGGAGTTACTTCTACGTTTGCTTATTTTGCCATGCTATGCTAGTAGACGTGGATTGGGTGAGTGATATCCATGACAGATGTGAGATTCTTAATTAATGGTTTATCAAAGGTGGCAACTTAAACACACATCTGGGTGGATTGAGGCACCTGGGTATTCCAGGACTTGCCTGTTTTCTTTTGGACCGCCACCCAGGCTCAAACGGATCATGAGACTATTCATACTAGAAACTTCCGTGTGCAGCCACAAGCTATTATGGGCTCTAGCATAGTTGACTAAGTCATGCGAACTCTTACAGTGGTAGACTAGCAGATGTAGGGGATGTAGGTGGTACGGTCTACCCGATCGTAAGGTGCTAGCGCTTCTGAAAGACTATGTCTCGGTCATCCGTCTTCTCAAACACCCTGTAGTGCGAGAAACCAAACGGAGGCGATCGAGTCTTGTGGGGAAAAGTGCGCAAACCTCTGCAGAGTGTAATAAACTAATCATGGTTAGCTGTGTCCCCGATTATGGACATCTTGAGTATCTAGTACCTGGATTTTCATGTGAATCTCAACATGTTACTCTAAATTAATTTTGTTGGGATATGTTTAATGATGATGCTTAATTGGGATTGAGAATGCTGTCAACCATTCTCAATGTTTAACAACCACCATGATAGTTAACTAAATTTATTCCTTTGAAGTAGGGAAAAATTGGCTTTATGCAAAACAGTAACCATAGAGCTTTCCACCAGCCAAATATGCATGTAGTATAGCTGTTTCATTCCATTACTCTCTATGTGTTACCTTGCTAGCATATTCGATGTGCTGACCCGTTTCGGGCTGCAACGTTAAAGTTGCAGACTTTTCAGACGATGATTAAGGAGTTTTTAGGTCGTGGTTCTATACTCAGTGATGCCGTTGGAGTTGATGGACTCACTTATCTTCCAAGCCTTCCGCTGTTATCGTTATTAGATGGCCTTAAGCCATATTTATTGTAATAAGTTCTCTCTTGAGACACTCGATGTAATAAGTGTGTGATTGCTACTCTGCTATAAATCCTCCGAGTATTGTGTGGTGTCAGCATTACTGATCCAGGGATGACACCGGAGCACAGAGATCAGACCGTTTGAGGTCTGGTCGCTACAGAATTATTCACTTGTTATTGAACCATTTGATGTTTGGGGATTTGATTATATGGGACCTTTTCCTTTCTCTAATGGGGATACACATATTTTGGTTGATGTTGATTATGTTACTAAGTGGGTAGAAGCTATTCCAACTAGTAGTGCTGATGATAACACCTCCATTAAAAATGCTTAAAGAAGTTATTTTCCCGATGTTTGGAGTCCCTAGATATTTAATGACTGATGGTGGTTCACACTTTATTCATAGTGCTTTCTGTAAATTGCTTGCTAAGTATGTTGTTAACCATAGAATTTCATCTCCATATCACCCTCAGTCTAGTTGTCAAGTAGAATTAAGTAGCCGAGAAATAAAGTTGATCTTGCAAAAGACTGTTAATTGATCTAGAAAGAATTGGTCTAAGAAACTTGATGATGCACTATGCGCTTATAGGACTGCTTATAAAAACCCTATGGGTATGTCTCCATATAAAATGGTTAATGGAAAAGCTTGTCACTTACCTCTTCAATTAGAACACAGAGCTTATTGGTATATTAAAGAGCTCAACTATGATTTCAAACTTGCCGGTGAGAAGAGGTTATTTGACATTACCTCACATGATGAATGGAGAACCCAAGCCTATGAGAATGCCAAATTGTTTAAAGAAAAAGTTAAAATATGGCATGACAAAAGGATACAAAAGCGTGAATTGAATGTAGGTGACCATGTCTTGCTATACAATTCTCGTTTATGATTTTTTGCTGGAAAACTTCTCCCTAAATGGGAAGGGCCTTACATTATCAAGGAAGTTTGTCGTTCCGGTGCCATCAAGATCAACAACGCCGAAGGCACTAACCCGAATGTCGCGGGATATCCGTGACCACCTATGGGACCGGGAGGCCCCTTGCTGGTCGGCGGGGGGATGTCATGTTGCACAAAGAGCAGACCAGCGTACGACAGCACGACAGAGAGCACACAAGAAATTTACCTAGGTTCAGGCCGCCTTGAGGTGTAAAACCCTACTCTTGCTTTGGTGGATTGGTGGTGGAATGGAGGTGGTGGTGCATAGTACACTTGCCTGGCAGGGGTTGCCTTAGGGCAGTAGCGACTACACGCGTATGAGTGTGTGGGTCCATCAACCTTCCAACCCTTTCTACGGGTGCCATGGGCCTCCTTTTATAGATCAAGGGGTCACCACAATGGCAAAGTAGTCATTATGCACTGATATGATAGCAAACAGTGCTATGAAGGATGACAGGGCACATTAAATGCACCGCTTAGTGTCACATCACTGGTTGCCCGGCTAGGCTTGTCGGGCTATCTTGCCAACTCTGCGCCTGTTCTCTTGACACGTCACAGGACAAGTATCATCTGTGGGTTTCTTTTGTAGGAAATGGCTGCCATGTGGTGGATGGCTGCCACTTAATCACCTTGCAGCTTGACACCGCATCGATCGGCGATGTGGGTTGTGCTGGAGTAGTTGGTGAGGTGGTTTTGCCTCCGCAAGCCCCGGCAGGCCCTGCTGGGGCGCCTTGGGCACCTGCTTCTGGGGGTGGCCTGGCCCCTTGTCGGGCTTGCCTGCCCAGCAAAGGAGGCCTTTCTCTTGGCGATATCTTGCTCCTCTAGCTTGGCCTTAGTCTCTCTGAGCTGTATGCTGGTTCTTCAAATCTCTTGATCTTTTGAACTTTGACTTGGGCTAGTACCTCAATCTGGCTCTTGTGCCTGTGCACAGTCTGGGCAACAGACCCAGGGTTTGTTGCACCAACAGAAGCCCCTGGGCCTGCCCCGAACATGCTGTTGAGCGTTGTCGGGGTAGGGCCTAATAAGTGCATAGGCAGGGGTGCTGAAGGGGACAGCCTCTTGAGGTCTTCATTGCTGCTTCATTAGCCTTGATTTCTGGCCAGTTTCTGGTTTCCCCGAGCGTCGTGCGTAACACCGCAGGGGAACTTTGATCGTGGCTTGTGGACTCGCCTCGCCCCACGATCATGGGGCAGAAACCGCCATCCCCTCCCCGTCCCACATGCACCTGCCACGTGTTCTCCATGCATTGGGCGTGGTAGGTGGTGGATGCGGAGGGCACGGGGAGGAGTGCCATGGCTGAAAATCGAGCGTTGATGGTTGGAGTATAGGGTCGGCCTTTATTCCCAAAGTTGTCGAGGGTGCAGAGAGGCCGCATTGGAGGAGCGGGGCGGCCATTCCCCGCGTGAGGGGCCGGCCCCCTGTCCCATCCCTTCTATAAAAAGAGACGAAGGCAGTACCTCTCTGCACACACTTCTCTTCCTCCTTCGCAACTCTTCTCTCCTAGCCATGGTGAGAGGGCAAGGGCATAGTGGTGTTCTGGCGGCGGCGACGAGGGCTTCCACTCAACAGCGCATCCCTCCTCCTCCAGAGCCTGAGGTGGCAGATTCCGCCGTGAGAGGAGGAAGGAGGGGGGCGTGGCCGAGGCTGCCATGGTGCTCGAGGAGGAGGAGGGAGGGGTGGCGCCTTGGCTGCGCCCCCATTGGCGGCTCCCCCTTCGATGGAAGGCCACATCGGGGACTAACCTCGAGAGTTCATCATCAGGCTGTATAAGCCCTTGCATGGTCATATTCGTCTTCCAACTCCCTTTGCGTAGGAGATGGAGCTCGAGTAACCACGCACTCTGAGGCTGCACATGAGGGGTTGTGGAAATGGTGGCATGTGGGTTGATGTCGATTTCCCTGCCCCTCACGTGATGTATCTTTGTCATGGCTGGAAGATTTTTGCCCATGCCCATGGCTTCTCGAAGGGGAACGTTCTCCAGTTCAAATTAATGGAGAATGGCCTGCTCTCTATCAAGATCTTTGAGTGCTCGGGAGGTCGCTTAGGGTGCTGCGCAGAGAGCTCAACCAACGATGAAAGCTCCTCCTCAAGCGAAAGCGACGAGGAGGACGGTGACGGTGATGATGATGACAGCGGGCGGGGGAGCGACGACTCTGACTACGGCTGATCGTCGCCCGCACCATCTTCATCAGGCGGCAGCACCATCATCTGCATCTGCGCCTCCTTCCCGGCAAAAGTTGGATGCAGAGGTGTGGATGGTGCTACCGGGCTCCTCCAGCAGCCTTCCAGCTGGACGCTGGCAGGCTTCCTCTCGGGCTGCAGCTTCGTTAACCCTGCCGAGCCCTGTTGGCCCTGGTGACGGTGGTTGATGGGGCCGCCTTCCACCGTGCTCTCCATCGAGGTGTTCCCTGATACGTCCATTTTGCATCATGCTTTTATATTGATATTTATTGCATTATGGGCTGTTATTACACATTATATCACAATACTTATGCCTATTCTTTCTTATTTTACAAGGTAGGGTGAAGGAAGCACCAGAGGGAGGCCACCCACCATCCATGAGGGTGGGGGCGCGCCCTACCCCCCTAGGCACGCCCCTGCCTCGTGGGCCCCCTGGCAGGTCTGCGGTGCCCATATTTGGCTATACAAAGTCTTTCGCCCTGGAAAAAATCATAAGCAAGCTCTCGGGACGAAACTCTGCCGCCACGAGGCGGTACCTTGGCAGAACCAATCTAGGGCTCTGGCCGAGCTGTTTTGCCGGGGAAGCATCCCTCCGGGAGGGGGAAATCATCACCATCGATTCTCTCATCAGGAGGGGGTCAATATCCATCAACATCTTCACCCGCACCATCTCCTCTCAAACCCTAGTTCATCTGTTGTATCCAATCTTTGTCCCAAAGCCTTAGATTGGTACCTGTGGGTTGCTAGTAGTGTTAATTACTCGCTGTAGTTGATGCTAGTTGGTTTATTTGGTGGAAGAACATATGTTTAGATCCTTTATGCATATTACTACCCCTCTGATTATGAACATGAATATGCTTTATGAGTAGTTACTTTGTTCCTGAGGACATGGGAGAAGTCTTTCTATAAGTAGTCATGTGAATTTGGTATATGTTCGATATTTGGATGAGATGTATGTTGTCATATGAATGTCGACTACATGACACTTCACCATTGTTTGGGCCTAGGGGAAGGCCTTTGAAAGTAATAAGTAGATGATGGGCTGCTAGAGTGACAGAAGCTTAAACCCTAGTTTATGCGTTGCTTCGTAAGGGGCTGATTTGGATCCATATGTTTCATGCTATGGTTAGGTTTACCTTAATACTTCTTTTGTAGTCGCGAATGCTTGCAAGAGGGGTTAATCATAAGTGGGATGCTTGTCCAAGAAAGGGCAGTACCCAAGCACCGGTCCACCCACATATCAAATTATCAAAGTACCGAACGCGAATCCTATGAGCGTGATGAAAACTAGCTTGACGATAATTCCCATATGTCCTCGGAAGCGTTTTCCTTTATATAAGAGTTTGTCCAGGCTTGTCCTTTGCTACAAAAAGGATTGGGCCATCTTGCTGCACCTTATTTACTTTTATTACTTGTTACCCGTTACAAATTACCTTATGACAAAACTATCTGTTACCGACAATTTCAGTGCTGGCACAGAATACCTTACTGAAAACTGCTTATCATTTCCTTCTGCTCCTCGTTGGGTTCGACACTCTTGCTTATCGAAAGGACTATGATAGATCCCCTATACTTGTGGGTCATCAAGACTCTTTTCTAGCACCGTTGCCGGGGAGTGAAGCGCCTTTGGTAGGTGGAATTTGGTAAGGAAAAATTTATATAGTGTGCTGAAATTTACTGTCACTTGTTACTATGGAACATAATCCTTTGAGGGGCTTGTTCGGGGTATCTTCACCCCGACCAGTAGAGCAAAGAGTTTCTCCTCAACCTACTGAACCTACGGAAAATGTTTACTTTGAATTTCCTTCAGGTATGATAGAGAAACTGCTAGCTAATCCTTTTAAAGGAGACGGAACATTGCATCCCGATTTGACTTAATCTATGTGGATGAAGTTTGTGGATTATTTAAGCTTGCAGGTATGCCCGAGGATGTTATCAAGAAGAAGGTCTTCCCTTTATATTTGAAGGGAAAGGCATTGACATGATTTAGGCTATGTGATGATATGGGATCATGGAACTACAACCGATTGAAATTGGAATTTCATCAGAAGTTTTATCCTATGCATCTGGTTCATCGTGATCATAATTATATATATAATGTTTGGCCTCGCGAAGGAGAAAGCATCGCTCAAGCTTGGGGGAGACTTAAGTCAATTTTATATTCATGCCCCAATCATGAGCTCTCAAGAGAAATTATTATTCAAATTTTTTATGCTCGGCTTCTCTCAATAATCGCTCCATGCTCAATACTTCTTGTACTGGATCTTTTATGATGAAGACTATTGAATTCAAACGGGATTCATTGGAAAGAATTAAACGCAACTCTAAAGATTGGGAACTCAGCGAAGGTAAGGAGTTAGGTATAACACCTAAGTTTGATTGTGTTAAATCTTTTATGGATACCGATGCTTTTCATGAATTTAGCACTAAATGTGGACTTGACTCTAAGATAGTAGCTTCTTTCTATGAATCATTTGCTACTCATGTTGATCTCCCTAAGGAGAAGTGGATTAAATATCATCCTCCCATTGAAGTAAAAGTAGTTGAACCTATTAAAGTTGAAGAAAAGACTATCACTTATAATGTTGATCCTATTGTTCCTACCACTTATATTGAGAAACCACCTTTCCCTACTAGAATAAAGGATCATGCTAAAGCTTCAACTGTGGTCAAAAAAAGTAACATTAGAACACCCAAACACTCTGATAAAATTAAAGTTGAACCTAGTATTGCTATGGTTAAATATCTCTTGTCTGATAATATTGATGGGCATGCTATTTACTTTTGTGATGAAGCTGCTATAATTGCTAGACCGGATACTAAAAATAAACATAGACCTATTGTAGGCATGCCTGTTATTTCTGTTAAAATAGGAGATCATTGCTATCATGGCTTATGTGATATGGGTGCTAGTGCAAGTGCAATACCTCATTCCTTATACAAAGAAATTATGCATGATATTGCACCTGCTGAGATAGAAGAGATAGATGTTACAATTAAGCTTGCCAATAGAGATACTATTTCACCTATTGGGATTGTTAGAGATGTTGAAGTCTTGTGTGGGAAAGTTAAATAACCTGCTAATTTCCTTGTTCTTGGTTCCCCACAAGATGACTTTTGTCCCATTATATTTGGTAGACCCTTCTTAAATACTGTTAATGCTAAGATAGACTGCAAAAAGGATATTGTTTCTGTTGGTTTAGGAGATATGTCTCATGAATCTAACTTTGCTAAATTTCGTAGACAACTCCATGATAAAGAATTGCCTAGTAAAGATGAAATTATTGGTCTTGCTTCTATTGTCGTGCCTCCTAATGATCCTCTAGAACAATATTTGCTAGACCATGAAAATGATATGTTTATGAATGAAAGAAAGGAAATAGATGAAGTATTCTTTAAACAGGGACCTATTTTGAAACACAACTTGCCTGTCGAAATTCTAGGGCATCCTCCTCCACCCAAGGGTGATCCCGTGTTTGATCTTAATCCATTACCTGATACTCTTAAATATGCTTATCTTAATGAAAAGAAGATATATCCTATTATTATAGTGCTAACCTTTCAGAGCAAGAAGAAGAGAAATTGTTGAAAACTCTGAAGAAGCACCGCGCTGCTATTGGATATACTCTTGATGATCTTAAGAGCATTAGTCCCACTCTATGCCAGCACAAAATAAAATTGGAGAAAGATGCTAAACCAGTTGTTGATCACTAACAACGGTTCAATCCTAAGGTGAAAGAAGTGGTAAGAAAAGAAATACTAAAGCTTCTGGAGGCAGGTATAATTTATCCTATTGCTAATAGTCAGTGGGTAAGTCCTGTCCATTGTGTCCCTAAGAAGGGAGGCATTATTGTTGTTCCTAATGATAAAGATGAATTGATCCCACAAAGAATTGTTATAGGTTATAGAATGATAATTGATTTCCGCAAACCAAATAAAGCTACTAAAAAGGATCATTACCCTTTACCTTTTATTGATCAAATGCTAGAAAGGTTATCCAAACATACATATTTTTGCTTTCTAGATGGTTATTCCAGTTTCTCTCAAATACCTGTGTCAAAAGAGGATCAGGAAAAGACCAATTTTACTTGCCCTTTCGGTACCTTTGCTTATAGACGTATGCCTTTTGGTTTATGTAATGCACCCGCTACCTTTCAAAGATGTATGACTTCTATATTCTCTGACTTCTGTGAAAAGATTGTTGAGGTTTTTATGGATGATTTCTCCATATATGGAACTTCTTTTGATGATTGCTTAAGGAACCTTGATCGAGTTTTGCAGAGATGTGAAGAAACTAATCTTGTCTTGAATTGGGAGAAGTGCCACTTTATGGTTAATGAAGGTATTGTCTTGGGGCATAAAATTTTTGAAAGAGGTATTGAAGTTAATAAAGCTAAAGTCGATGCTATTGAAAAGATGTCGTGTCCTAAGGATATTAAAGGTATAAGAAGTTTCCTTGGTCATGCCAGTTTTTATAGGAGGCTCATTAAAGACTTCTCAAAAATTTCCAGGCCTCTGACTAATCTCTTACAAAAAGATGTTCCTTTTGTCTTTGATGATGATTGTGTAGAAGCATTTGAAATACTTAAGAAAGCTTTGATTTCTGCACCTATTGTTCAGCCTCCTGATTGGAATTTACTCTTTGAAATTATGTGTGATGCTAGTGATTATGTTGTAGGTGTTGTTTTAGGACAAAGAGTTGATAAGAAATTAAATGTTATCCAATATGCTAGTAAAACTCTAGACAGTGCCCAGAGAAATTATGCTACTACTGAAAAAGAATTCTTAGGAGTTGTATTTGCTTGTGAGAAGTTCAGACCTTATATTGTTGATTCTAAAGTAAATGTTCGCACTGATCATGCTGCTATTAAATATCTTATGGAAATGAAAGACGCTACACCTAGACTTATTAGATGGGTTCTCTTATTACAAGAATTTGTTTTGCATATTATTGATAGAAGGGGAGCTGAGAACCCCGTTGCAGACAACTTGTCTAGGTTAGAGAATGTTCTTGACGACCCACTACCTATAGATGATAGCTTTCCTGATGAACAATTAGCTGTCATAAATGCTTCTCATACTGCTCCATGGTATGCTGATTATGCTAATTACATTGTTGCTAAATTTATACCACCTAGTTTCACATACCAACAAAAGAAAAAGTTTTTCTATGATTTAAGACATTACTTCTGGGATGACCCACACCTTTATAAAGAAGGAGTAGATGGTGTTATTAGACATTGTGTACCTGAACATGAACAGGAACAGATCCTACGCAAGTGTCACTCCGAGGCTTATGGAGGACACCATGCTGGAGATAGAACTGCACATAAGGTATTGTAATCTGGTTTTTATTGGCCTACTCTCTTCAAGGATGCCCGTAAGTTTGTCTTATCTTGTGATGAATGTCAAAGAATTGGTAATATTAGTAGACGTCAAGAAATGCCTATGAATTATTCACTTGTTATTGAACCATTTGATGCTTGGGGCTTTGATTATATGGAACCGTGCTGATCATAACACTTCTATTAAGATGCTTAAAGAAGTTATTTTTTTGAGGTTTGGAGTCCCGAGATATTTAATGACTGGTGGTGGTTCACATTGTATTCATGGTGCTTTTCGTAAGATGCTTGCTAAGTATGATGTTAATCATAGAATTGCATCTCCATATCACCCACAGTCTAGTGGTCAAGTAGAACTGAGTAATAGAGAGCTTAAATTAATTTTGCAAAAGACTGTTAATAGATCTATAAAGAATTGGTCTAAGAAACTTGATGATGCATTATGGGCCTATAGAACTACATATAAAAATCCTATGGGTATGTCTCCATACAAAATGGTTTATGGAAAAGCATGTCACTTACCTCTCAAACTAGAACATAAGGCATATTGGGCCATTAAAGAGCTCAATTATGACTTCAAACTTGCTGGTGAGAAGAGACTATTTGACATTAGCTCACTTGATGAATGGAGAACCCAGGCCTATGAGAATGCCAAACTGTTTAAAGAAAAAGTTAAAAGATGGCATGACAAAAGGATACAAAAACATGAGTTTAATGTAGGTGATTATGTATTGCTATACAACTCTCGTTTAAGATTTTTTGCAGGAAAACTCCTCTCTAAATGGGAAGGTCCTTACGTTATCGAGGAGGTCTATCATTCCGGTGCCATAAAATCAACAACTTCGAAGGCACAAATCCAAGGGTGGTAAACGGTCAAAGAATCAAACATTATATCATGGGTAACCCTATAAATGTTGAAACTAATGTTATTGAAACCGTAACCCCGGAGGAGTATATAAGGGACACCTTCCAGAACGTTTTAGCCTCTGAAAAGGAAGAGGTATGTGGTACGGTAAGTAAACCGACTCCAAAACAGTTCTAATAGCATATTTTCTCTGTTTCGGAATATTTAAGAAAATAGGAAAATAAGAAGCAGTCTGGAAAGGACACGGGGCTTCCACGAGGGTGGAGGGCGCGCCCCCTGCCTCATGGGCACCTCGTGTGCCCTTCGGACTCCGTTTTCTTGCACGATACTTCTTTCGGTCAGTAAAAGTTCATTATATAATCTCCCGAAGGTTTTGACCACCGTATTACGCAAATATCTTCTGTCTTTGTTTCGAGCTGTTTGATCTAGATCTCCATGACGTCTTCAAGTGCCCCCAAGGACAAGTTCTTCGAGAAGGTCATCAACCCCTACCTCGCGGAGATGCTGCAACACCCTCAAACCATTGAGATGCGTGAGGGGTTGCTGCACATCCGCGATGTTGAGGGACCAAGGAGGACCAGAAGCGTGGAGACAAGACTCGAAGAAATGGAGCAACAAGTTTTCAAGTGCCAGGAGATGGTGGAACGTGGACTCGACGCCAACCACATAATGATCACGGAGTTCACCAACAACACCAAGCTAGATGCCAGGAACATCGGGGAGACCATCTTCAAGCTTCACGAGAAAATCGAGCATCTCCAAGCCCAGATTTATGACCTGCAAAACCAAAACTGTGAGTATGAATATAGATTCAAGAGTATGAGTTTGGCTGCAGATTCGAGGATCCCGGAGACTCGATCATCCTTCTATGATGGTGAGCCTGTGCATATCAGGATGTTCGGTTCCATCTCCTGCAAAGGATTATCTAGCAGTTGTTCTATCATACCCGAAGGAATTTCATATTCAATATTTTCAGTAGGTGCAGTAGGTTGAGGGGTAGCTAATTGTGGTTCCGGTCGAGGTGAAGATACCCCGAACAAACCCCTCAAAGGATTGTTTTCCATAGTAACAACTAACAATAAATTTCAGCACACTATATAAATGTTTCCTTACCAAATTCCACTTACCAAAGGCGCTTCACTCCCCGGCAACGGTGCCAGAAAATAGCCTTGATGACCAACAACTATAGGGGATCAATTGTAGCTCTTTTTGATGAGTAAGAGTGTCGAACCTAAAAGTGCAACTATTCCTGGGTGGTTTTGGTAATTCGTAACAACATATAGCTCATTGAACTAATGCTCTTTCAAGATGATCACTTCAGAAAGTTCAATGACTGGCATGGCATGGACTAGGAATGTGGACCCCTCAAAATGCTAAGGACACATATTGGCTCAAGATCAAGACTCTACATTTTTATTTTAGTGATCCAAGATCACATTGAGTCCATAGGAAAAGCCAATACTATTAAAAGGGGATGAGGTGTTGCTTAATGGCTTGCTTGCTCAAAATGCTTAGAGATATGCTCCAAAAGCCCTCAACCACTTTCTCATTTCCACATATGTCACAAACCAAAAGTCAAACTTGGCCCCACTGATTTGATCTATCTAGCGCCACCGAGTTCATTTGACATAGCCATTGCTAGAAACCCTAATCATTTCGGTCTCACCGATAGGGATCTTGGTCTAACCGAGATGGGATTCCAAACTCTCTGTTTCCCTTTGTAACATTTTGGTCTAACAGAGATGAGCGATCGGTCCCACCGAGTTCACAATGCAAACTCTCTGTTTCCTTTTCATAACGTTTCGGTCTCACCGAAATGAGCGATCGGTCCCACCAAGTTTGCATAACCAACTCTCTGTTTGCCTATTACAGAAATTGGTCTCACCGAGTTTATGTGATCGGTCTCACCGAGATTACGTTATGCCCTAACCCTAATGAAATCGGTCCCACCGATTTGACATGTCGGTCCCACCAAAAATCCTAACATTCACATTTTGAACTAAATCGGTCTGATCAAGTTTGAGTATTCGGTCCCACCGAGTTTGGTAAATTGTGTGTAATGGTTAGATTTTCTGTGGAGGCTATATATACCCCTCCACCATTCCTCCATTCATGGAGAGCCATTAGAACGTGCCTACACTTCGAGCATTCATTTTCTGAGAGAGAACCACCTACTCATGTGTTGAGACCAAGATATTCCAATCCAACCACAAGAATCTTGATCTCTAGCCTTCCCCAAGTTGCTTTCCACCCAAATCATCTTTCCACCAAATCTAAATCTGTGAGAGAGAGTTGAGTGTTGGGGAGACTATCATTTGAAGCACAAGAGCAAGGAGTTCATCATCAACACACCATTTATTACCTTTTGGAGATTGGTGTCTCCTAGATTGGTTAGGTGTCACTTGGGAGCCTCCGTCAAGATTATGGAGTTGAACCAAGGAGTTTGTAAGGGCAAGGAGATCGCCTACTTCGTGAAGATCTACCCAAGTGAGGCAAGTCCTTCCTGGGCGATGGCCATGGTGAGATAGACAAGGTTGCTTCTTCGTGGACCCTTCGTGGGTGGAGCCCTCCGTGGACTCGCGCAGTCGTTACCCTTTGTGGGTTGAAGTCTCCATAAACGTGGATGTACGATATCACCACCTATCGGAACCACGCCAAAAATCTCCATGTCTACATTGCATTTGCTCCCTACAAACTCCTCCCCTTTACCTTCATATGTAATGATTTACATTGCGCTGCTATACTCTTAGACTTGCATGTGTAGGTTGATTGCTTGACTTATGATAAGTTGCTAAAATCTACCAAGACTTAAAATTGTGAAAAGGCTAGATTTTTATTTGGTCAAGTAGTGTAATCACCCCCCCCCTCTAGACATACTTTCGATCCTGCAAGTGGTATCGGAGCTTTGGTCTCCATTTGCCTTGATTTACATAGGTTTTGTGATCATAGCCTTGGTGTCGGGGTACTAATCCACGAGCACCTATGGGACCGGCGGACCGAGTCCCTTTCGGTTCGGCGGGGGCGAGGGTCGCACGAAGAGCGGATCGAGGCGAAGCACATGAGCAGTTTACCCAGGTTCGGGCCGCACGGATGCGTAAAACCCTACTCCTGCTTTGTGGTTTGTATTGAGTTCTTGCTCGGGAGCGCGGAGTGCTACAGTACACCCCAGCAGCTAACGAGACCGAGCGTGAGTGTTCTCTTCCTCCCCCTCCTACGTTGCGCATGGGCCTCCTTTTATATGCTCAAGGGGTCACCGACAGGTGGCAATGTAGACAAGGGTAAAAATGGAAAGGTGTTGCGGTTGGTATAGCTACCTGCTACAGTGTATCATACCTAACCCTGACGGCAGGGGACAAGGGCATTAAATGCCTGTCTGCGTCGCCTAAATAGTGCAAAGGGACCGTCAGGGACGCCACCGCTCGCCATGATGGCAATCTTGTCAGCGCCGCTTGCCACCGCGCACCGCTGGCTGCACCGCCCCCCGCCACGTACGCTTGGAAGGGTCCCAGAGCGACACGTTGGTGGATGTGCTGGAGCGCGGGCACAGAGTGGTGGCTTGCCGCGGCAAGCGCCTTGCCGCGGTCGTTGTCTTGTCGCGTCCGGGAGCTTGTCGCTCACCGGGCCTTGCCGCGACGCGTGGCGCGTCGCGGCAAGTTCCTTGAGATGCCTTGGGTGGCCTTCCCGGCAAGCTCCTCTTGCCGGGGTCTTGTCTCCTTGGCTTGGATACTTGAGATGCCTTGGTTGGCCTTCCCGGCAAGCTCCTCTTGCCGGGGTCTTGTCTCCTTGAGTGCCTTGGATACTTTGTTCTTGAATGGCTCCAAAGGAACCACGGAGGATCTTGGCGGTCACCCGGCAAGCCTTGCCGCGGGATGCTGCGACTGCCCGTGCACAAGTTCGGGATACTAGGGTACCCCTACTCTAGTACACCGATAGGAGCCCCCGGGCCTGGGCCATACACGGTGCCGAGCGCTGTTGGGCCAGGCCCAAAACAGAGCATGGGCACGCGCGGCCTGGGTTACGCCGTATCTCTCCCCGTATCCACTGCGCCCTCCCCGAACGGCACGCGTTGAATGTGGCGTCATGGGAGAGATCGTGGGTGGTTTCTTTATTCAGAAAGGCGGAACGTCCGCCCCCTCCCTCTTTATAAGCAGGGGAAACAGGGGTAGTTCGCCCATTCGCCGGTTGCTACTCCAATCTCAGAAATCTCCGCCGGCCCCTCGTCTTTCCAAAGCTGAAAGAGAGCGGCGCCTCGCCCCCCATCGCCACCAGCACCACCAACGCCGTCGACCTCCTCCACCACATCCGCCATGGCTCCGAGAGCCAACAAGGGGAAGGTTGTGAAGTCGACCGAGGCACAGCGGCTTGCGGCGCTGCGAAAGGAGCGGACAATCTCCCCCCCAAGCTCGCCGCGAGGGAGCTGAGGGAGAATGTGGAGCACTGGATGGAGAGTCTCGTGAGTGCTGCCGCAGATATTGTAAGGGAGCTGGCGCAGCTGGGGGTGGGGGATCTCGGGTATCCCTCCGACGAGAACCTCCAACCCAGCGCCAAGCTCATCTTGTTCTTCAAAGGCGTGGCGACGGCCCTCCAGCGGCTCCGGGAGAAGATCCCAAAGCAGCTGGCCGACGAGTCGCGCAAGATCTGTGCGGGAGCTCTTCAAAAGGTGTTGGTGAAGGTGGCCTTCCGCAACCCGGGCCTCAACCTCACCAACGTCCTCAAGACCCTGCCGCCGGATGCTGATCTGGAGGCGCTCAAGACCCTTGTCGCACCCATTGTGGACAAGGTCAGCGGGATCAAGAGGATTGAGGGCGATCGTGTAGACTAGGCCGCCCGTTTTCTTCTTTTCTTGTCGCTGCTGGTCATGTTATGAGAACAATCTGTTATAGCCGCGACAAGCTACCTTGTAATATAACTCTATTCCGGGTAATGATTGCAATGTTATTCCCTTTACTTGATTCCTCCCTTTGTATGTTTTTGCCCTATGCTTTTAGGGAACTTGCCGGTGCAGGCACCTTAGCCGCGAGCGCTGAGTGCGGGACGTCAGCAGCCTGCTGGTGGTGCTGCTACCGACAAGAAACCTTGTCGCAACTAGTCGCAGCTCACTTAAGTTGTTGAGCGGGCTCGAAACAAAGTAAGGGCGCAACTAGCTATGAGTTGGTTCCTCCGCGCACAGGTTTTCCATACAAAGTGCGGTCGTTCAAGGGAGATAACTTAAAAAATTTAAAAATCTGATTGCTCAAACTTTGGCAACTTAGCTTTTCTGTTGTTTGCTTCCCGGTAAGGCGAAACTTTCTTGAACGACGCCTGGTCCATACCACCTTCCTTTCCTTGAGAAAAAAGAAAGAAGAGAAAATAAAGATATGGAGCCTTACGGCTCGTTATTGCTTACCGGGGAGTAGGTGCTGCACAAAGTGTCAGATCACATATGCAAAAAATAGAAAGCATGAAATTTACAAGATGTGCGGAGCACATGAGCTTTACTTATGCACGGGCTCTGCGCCCGGCTTTGTACAAAGGATTACATGCAACAGCGGCAAGACTTGTACAAAAGGTGGTTGCCGAAACAGGTTCCGGCAACCGCGCCTTACGGGTAAAACTTACGAAGACGCTCAATGTTCCAGGAATTGCTCACCGGAATGCTATCTTCGGTCTCAAGGCGGACAACGCCAGGCCTAGTGACTCGTTTCACCCGGTAAGGGCCTTCCCACTTCGGCGTCAACTTGTTGGAATTCTTGGCGGACTGAACACGCCGAAGAACAAGGTCGCCTTCCTCGATACTTCTGGCGTTAACTTTGCGGCTGTGGTAGTGGCGCAAAGCTTGTTGGTAGCGAGCAGCTCGTACAGCAGCCTGAAGACGGTCTTCCTCAAGGAGTAGCGCGTCATCTTGTCGCAGCTGCTCTTGCTCAAGCTTATCATAAGCGAGCACTCGAGGTGACCCGTATACGAGTTCCGTGGGGAGAACTGCCTCTGCTCCATAGACTAGAGCGAAAGGTGTCTGGCCAGTGGCTCGATTTGGCGTCGTCCTGATCGACCAAAGAACCACCGGCAGCTCCTCGATCCAGTTTCTTTCACACTTGTGCAGCCTGTCGAAAGTCCTGGTCTTGAGCCCACGCAGCACTTCAGCATTTGCCCTCTCCGCTTGACCGTTGCTTCTCGGGTGAGCAACAGAAGCGAAGCAGACCTTGGTGCCAAGATCTTGGATGTACTGCATGAAGGTGTGGCTCGTGAATTGCGTACCGTTATCGGTGATCATCCTGTTAGGGATCCCGAAGCGGCAAACAATCGACCTGAAGAACTTGACTGCTGACTGTGCTGTCACTTTCCTCACTGGTTCCACTTCCGGCCACTTTGTGAACTTGTCGATTGCAATGTACAAGTACTCAAAGCCCCCGACTGCTCGGGGAAAGGGGCCGAGGATGTCGAGCCCCCAGACCGAAAATGGCCAGGATAAAGGGATCGTCTGGAGAGCTTGAGCTGGTTGGTGTATCTGCTTGGAATGGAACTGGCACGCTTCACACTTGGTTACTTGTGCAGTTGCATCCTGGAGGGCTGTCGGCCAAAAGAAACCTTGCCAGAATGCTTTGCCGGCAAGTGCTCTTGCGCCAATGTGGTGACCACATATGCCTCCATGTATCTCTGACAACAGCTTTTGTCCGTCTTCCCGGTGAATACACTTCAATTTCACACCGTTGAGTCTTCTTCTATACAGTGTGTTGTCGACAAACTGGTACATACTTGACTGCCGGGCTACTCTTTCCGCTTCTTCTTGCTCTTCGGGAAGTTCTCCTGTCTGAAGGAAACGGACAATCTGCTGTGCCCATGCTGGAGCTTGTGGATCGACAACAAGGACTAAAGGCAAATCTGCTGCTGCGGGAACATCCGCTTCTACGGCGAGAACCTGCGGCTCTGCCGGAGCTTGACGTTCCCCGGCAAGCTTGCCGGAGCAAAACTTGCCGGGAGCTTCTGCTTCAACGGAACAAACCCTAGGGCTTGCCGGAGCAGACTGCTCCTCAGCGCTCTTGGCGTTGATCTTGGGGACCTTCTTGGCCAAAGGCAAATCTGCTGCTGCGGGAACATCCGCTTCTACGGCGAGAACCTACGGCTCTGCTAGAGCTTGACGTTCCCCGGCAAGCTTGCCGGAGCAAAACTTGTCGGGAGCTTCTGCTTCAACGGAACAAACCCTAGGGCTTGCCGGGGCAGACTGCTCCTCAGCGCTCTTGGCGTTGATCTTGGGGACCTTCTTGGCGGCGGCTTCGGGAAGCTCTGCCAGAAAATAGTCACCAGAAATCAACTTCCTCTTCTTGCTCTGTCCAGTTGATGGCGTTACAGACGGTTGAGTCAGCTTGAGCACAAAGATCCCTGGTTCCACAGGTAACTTAAGTGCGGCGCACTTTGATAGGCCGTCGGCAATGGCGTTCTGAGCTCTTGGAACAGGCTCCATCTGCAGGCCGTCAAAGTGCTCTTCTAGCTTTCTCACTTCGTCGACGTAGGCTTCCATCAACGGACTCTGATAGCTCTTGTTCACTTGGCGGACGACAAGCTGCGAGTCACCCCTGACAATGAGCTTCTTGATCCCAAGGTCTGCCGTGATCCTGAGACCGGCAAGCAAGCATTCATACTCTGCAGTATTGTTTGTTGCTTGCTCCTTGGGAAAGTGCATCTGGACTACGTACTTGAGGTGCTCTCCGGTGGGTGCGACAAGCAGCACGCCAGCGCCGGCGCCTTGCAGTGAAAAGGCACCATCAAAGTACATCAACCACTCTTTGCTTGCTTCCTCGACAGGGATGCTCATTTCTGGAATTTCTTCATCTGGTGTTGGCGTCCATTCTGCTATGAATTCTACCAATACTCTGCTTTGGATAGTTGAAGTACTCTCAAACTTGAGGCCAAAGCTTGACAGTTCCAGTGCCCACTCAACAATCCTGCCTGTCGCTTCTGGATTCTGTAGTATCCTATTCAGCGGAAAACGAGTGACAACTGTGATGTCATGTGCTTGGAAGTAATGGCGCAGCTTTCTCGAGGCCATGAGAAGGCCGAAAAGCAGTTTCTGCACGCCAGAGTACCTTGACCTAGCCCCCTGCAGAAGGGAACTGACAAAGTAAACTGGGCGCTGCACCATTCTCTTCTGTATCTCCTCGCGCGTCTGCGCAGATCCATCCTTGTCGGGACCAGAGCTTGTCGGGGAAGCCTCCTGCTTGTCGCTGGATGCGCCTGCCGTGGTTGCTGGCTCGTCATCTGCCTCCCTCTCTGCTACTAACGCAGCACTAACCACTTGATTGGTTGCCGCTATATACAGCAGCAACTTCTCTTGTGGCTTAGGTGCGACAAGTGTTGGAGCGGAGGACAGGTATCTCTTCAAGTCTTGCAGCGCAGCCTCCGCTTCCGGAGTCCATTTCATTGGACCTGCCTTTTTCAATATTTTGAAAAACGGCAGGGCGCGCTCAGCAGACTTAGAGATAAACCTGCTGAGAGCAGCCACGCAACCGGCAAGTCTTTGTACATCCTTGACGCGCTTTGGTGCTTCAATCTGCTCAATGGCCTTGATCTTGTCGGGATTGGCTTCGATTCCCCGCAGAGAGACGAAGAACCCGAGAAGCTTGCCGGAGGGGACTCCAAACACACACTTCTCGGGGTTGAGCTTGAGGCTGATCTTGCACAGATTTGCAAAGGTCTCGTCTAAATCTTGAATCAGGGTTGCCTTGTCCTTGCTCTTGACCACTATGTCATCCATGTAGGCTTCCACATTTCTGTGCATTTGTGGCTCAAGGGCGACATGGACTACCCTTGCAAATGTTGAACCAGCATTTTTTAAACTGAAAGGCATCCGTATAAAACAGTACGTGCCACATGGAGTGATGAATGCGGTCTTCTCCTCATCCTCTTCTGCCATGAAGATCTGATGGTATCCTGAGTATGCGTCAAGAAATGAAAGCAAGTCACATCCGGCCGTGGAGTCAACAATCTGGTCGATGCGCGGCAAAGGAAATGGGTCTTTGGGACAAGCTTTGTTAACATTGGTAAAGTCGATACAAAGTCTCCATTTCCCGTTCGCCTTGCGCACGACTACAGGATTGGCCAACCACGTAGGATTGAGCACTCCTCTGACAAGGCCTGCTGCTTCCAACTTCTTGATCTCTTCTGCGATGAATTCTTGGCGCTCCATTGCTTGCTTCCTGACCTTCTGCTTGACGGGCCGCGCATGAGGACAAACGGCAAGATGGTGCTCAATTACTTTCCTGGGAACACCGGGGATGTCAGACGGTTGCCACGCAAACACGTCGACGTTCGCCCGCAAGGAAGCAATGAGCGCGCTTTCCTATTTAGGGTCGAGAGTGGCACCGATGGTGAAGGTACCACCAGTGTCGTCCTCCTTGGCGGACACCTTCTTGGTCTCTGGCGGAGCTGCCATTGTCTTCTTACACTTGCCGGTGGAGCTCGATGGTGCGTCCTCGATGTCAGCGCAACACTCCGAAGAGGTGCGCTTGCCGGAGTGGGCATCAGAACTCTTGCCGGACTTGGTCTTCTTCTTCCCCCCGGGAGCTTCAACGACAGGTGACTTGCGATCTGTTGCGGCTGCCGCTTCCCGGTAGATCTTGTCAGCGCAGATAAGAGCATCCTTCTTGTCGCCAGGGACAGAGATGACGCTTATCGGGCCTGGCATCTTCAGCATGTTGTATGCGTAGTGAGAGGCTGCCATGAACTTGGCGAGTGCTGGACGGCCGAGTATCCCATTGTAAGGCAATGGAAAATCGGCAACGTCAAACGTGACCCTCTCCGTCCTGAAGTTCACCTCGCTGCCAAATGTTACTGGCAACGTGACCTCCCCCTTCGGCTTGCTCCTTCCCGGGTTGATTCCTTGGAATGTGCCGGTCTCTTCAAGCTCGCTGTCAGGGATCTGGAGTTTCTGGAGTACAGCGGAGGAGATCAGGTTCAAGCCGGCCCCGCCATCAACTAGCATCTTAGTGACCTTGAGGTTGCGGATAGTTGGTGAAACCAACATCGGCAAGCACCCGACCGCAGTTGTGCGATCAGGGTGGTCCTCAATATCAAAGATGATAGGCGTGCTGGACCATTTCAGAGGCTTGCGTGACTCGACAGGTGGTTCCACCGCATTGACTTCCCGCACCCACTGCTTGAGTTGGCGGTGCGAAGTATGCAGAGAAGCACCGCCGTCAACGCACAAAACCTTTGTGGATTTCTGGAACTCCTGCTCACTGGTCTCGACCTCATCCATGTCTTCGTCGTCGTCGTTATCTTCATCCTTGTCGCGGCTGCGGGGAGGTCTGTCTCCTTGCCGCTGCTTGGCCTTGCCGCGGCGTCCTCCTCGGCCGGCGCGCTTCTTACCGGATTCTCCAGCGCCACCTTGGGCCCTCTCCTTGTCGCGTCGCTCGTATTTAGCCTTTTGCTGCTGGACAAGCTGCTCGACCTTCTTGCAGCTCTGGAGGTCATGGCCCTTGGTGCGGTGGATCTTGCAGTACTGCTTGTCGGTGCCGTCCTGCTTGTCGGCGACCGCCACAGCCTGGCAGTTGGTGCATGCGGCAATCTCCTTGCCGGAGCTACCAGCTTTGGCTTTCTTCTTCCTGTTGTTCCGCCGCCGGTTTTTCTTTGCCGGGGCAGCATCCTCGCTGTCAGATCCTCCTGCTCCGGTATTCTCTCCGGGGAGTTTACTCCCTTCCTCAGCACGTGCACACTTGTCGGCCAGGACATACAGCTCACTGACGTCTCTGATCTTGCACATCGCCATCTCCTCCCGCATCCTGCGGTTACGCACGTTCTGATGGAACGCGCTGATGACAGCGGCAAGGTGGACGTCTGGGATGTTGTGCTGTACACGGCTGAACCTCTGAATGTACTTGCGCAGGGGCTCTCCTTCCTTCTGGGCGAGCAGATGAAGGTCACTCTCTTGGCCATGGGGTTTGTGGCCGCCTGTAAAGGCGCCGACAAACTGATGGCATAGGTCTGCCCAGGAGGATATGGAGTCGTCCGGCAAGTGCATGAGCCAGGACCTGACGTTGGGCTTGAGCACCAGCGGGAAGTAGTTGGCAAGGATCTTGTCGTCCCGCCCCCCAGCAGCCTGCGCCGCGATGGTGTAGATGCTGAGGAACTCCGACGGATGCGACTTGCCGTCGTACTTCTCTGGTACGTCTGGCTTGAAATTCTTCGTGCTGGGCCACTGGACTTGCTGCAGCTCACGAGTAAACGCAGGGCAACCTACCGCGTACGGCAAGTCGCCTGGTTCCCCTGGCGCATGCATGTCGACAGAGGGCCCAGCGCGCTGGTCCGATTGACGTCGCGCTTCTCTTCGGCGCTCGATGCGAGTACGAGCGTCTTCTTGCTGTCGTTCGTGAAGAACTTGGCGCTGATCGCGACGAGTTCGTGGATCTGATGACGTGGTGGAGTCGCTGTCGAGGTGGATCCGGCGAGTCGGCGATCTTGGCCTTCAGGGCGGAGAGTGCACAGTGGTTGCACCCCCACCGGTCTTGTCGCCACCGGCTCGTGCCTGGCTGACTTGCCGCGGCTGCGACGTGCTCGGCTGCCGTTGAGTGTCGCTGTTGGCGAAGCCGATGAGACTCTGAATGGTGGCCCTCTAGTCGTCGATCTTGTCTGCCATTGGAGGGTAGTCCAGGAGCAGTTGAGCTCGCACCAAAGCTTCTGCTGTAGTGGCGGGTGGCGGTGGCGAACGGTGCGAAGAGCGGGATATGCTCGGACTTCTAACTATGTTAGAAGGAGCAGTATCCCGTCCAGGCGATCGTGCCTCGCTCGTGCCAGCATGTTGGCGTGCATGCTGGTCTTGTGCACTCCGAGATCCACCAGCTCGATCTTGGTCCAGCAAACGCATGGTACCGTGAGTACCATGACGCTGTCGGTCCCACGCCTCCTGAGATGGACGTGATGCATGTACGGACGCCGAGGTCTTGGAGTGCGCCCGGTCGTTGTGGGAGCCGGCTACGCCGCCGATGGGCAGCGCAGCCTTGTCCTTGGACCTGGCAGCACCGTGAGCTCCCTCGTCGACGCCCGTTCTTCCGCCGGCGTCTGCCCCATCAGCCGTTTGCTCCGGCGGTGGTGGGTTCGGCACGGACGGAGCAGCCGCCTCCGAAGCCTTCTTCTTCGGTGGCATGTTGATGAAGATGATGAAGATCTAGCTCATGTGAACGCCGGATCTGGTTCACACAACCTCGACGCCCCTACCTGGCGCGCCAAAGATGTCGGGGGATTAATCCATGAGCACCTATGGGACCGGCGGACCGAGTCCCTTTCGGTTCGGCGGGGGCGAGGGTCGCACGAAGAGCGGATCAAGGCGAAGCACACTAGCAGTTTACCCAGGTTCGGGCCGCACGGATGCGTAAAACCCTACTCCTGCTTTGTGGTTTGTATTAAGTTCTTGCTCGGGAGCGCGGAGTGCTACAGTACACCCCAGCAGCTAACGAGACCGAGCGTGAGTGTTCTCTTCCTCCCCCTCCTACGTTGCGCATGGGCCTCCTTTTATATGCTCAAGGGGTCACCGACAGGTGGCAACGTAGACAAGGGTAAAAATGGAAAGGTGTTGCGGTTGGTACAGCTACCCGCTACAGTGTATCATACCTAACCCTGACGGCAGGGGACAAGGGCATTAAATGCCCGTCTGCGTCGCCTAAATAGTGCAAAAGGGACCGTCAGGGACGCCACCGCTCGCCACGATGGCAATCTTGTCAGCGCCGCTTGCCACCGCGCACCGCTGGCTGCACAGCCCCCCGCCACGTACGCCTGGAAGGGTCCCAGAGCGACACGTTGGTGGATGTGCTGGAGCGCGGGCACAGAGTGGTGGCTTGCCGCGGCAAGCGCCTTGCCGCGGTCGTTGTCTTGTCGCGTCCGGGAGCTTGTCGCTCACCGGGCCTTGCCGGGACGCATGGTGCGTCGCGACAAGTTCCTTGAGATGCCTTGGGTGGCCTTCCCGGCAAGCTCCTCTTGCCGGGGTCTTGTCTCCTTGGCTTGGATACTTGAGATGCCTTGGTTGGCCTTCCCGGCAAGCTCCTCTTGCCGGGGTCTTGTATCCTTGAGATGCCTTGGATACTTTGTTCTTGAATGGCTCCAAAGGAACCACGAAGGATCTTGGCGGTCACCCGGCAAGCCTTGCCGCGGGATGCTGCGACTGCCCGTGCACAAGTTCGGGATACTAGGGTACCCCTACTCTAGTACACCGACACTTGGTTTCACAACCTAGGAGAGTATGGCATCTAGCAAGGGAAATTACCACCATAGAGGTCCTTACTTTGATGGTACTAATTTTGCTAGTTGGAAGCATAAGATGAAAATGCATATTCTTGGACATTGTAACACCCACTATGCGGCTATATCTCCCACGTGTCGGAGCACGACTTAGAGGCATAACCGCACAGTAGGCATGTCGCAAGAGGATCTTTACACATCCCATGTACTGAATAAGAAAGGGATAAAGAGTTGGCTTACAATCGCCACTTCACACAATACATAAATATAGCATTACATCATCTAGAATACAATCAAGGTCCGACTACGGAACCAAATAAAGAAAGACAACCCCTAATGCTAGATCCCTGATCAACCCGACTGGGCTCCACAACTTATCAACAGGAAACGAAACAACACAACGAACTAGATCTTCATCGAGCTCCCACTTGAGCTCAGTTGCATCATCTGCACTGGTATCATCGGCACCTGCAACTGTTCGGAAGTATCTATGAGTCACGAGGACTCAGCAATCCCACACCCACGAGATCAAGACTATTTAAGCTTATGGGTAGGAAAGGGTAGTGAGGTGGAGCTGCAGCAAGCACTAGCATATATGGTGGCTAACATACGCAAATAAGAGCGAGAAGAGAAGCAATGCAACGGTCGTGAACTAGAAGTGATCAAGAAGTGATCCTGAAAGCTACTTACGCACAAGCATAACACCAAAACCATGTTCACTTCCCGGACTCCGCCGGAAAGAGACCATCACGGCTACACACGCGGTTGATGCATTTTAATTAAGTTAGGTGTCAAGTTTTCTACAACTGGACATTAACAAATTCCCATCTGCCTATAACCACGGGCACGGCTATAGAAAGTTCAAAACCCAACAGGGGTGTCCCAACTTAGCCCATCACAAGCTCTCACGGCCAACGAAGGATATTCCTTCTCCCAGGAAGACCCGGTCAGACTCGGAATCCCGGTTACAAGACATTTCGATAATGGTAAAACAAGACCAGCAAGACCACCCGCTGTGCTGATAAATCCCGATAGGAGCTGCACATATCTCGTTCTCAGGGCACATCGGATAAGCTAAGCGTACATGAGCCAACGTAACCCAAGGTGCCAAGGGACGGCCCTGCACGGTGCTCTAGTTTGGACCAACACTCAGAGGAGCACTGGCCCGGGGGTTTAAAATAAAGATGACCCTTGAGTCTGCAGAACCCAAGGGAAAAAGGCTTACGTGGCAAATGGTAAAACCAAGGTTGGGCCTTGCTGGAGGAGTTTTATTCAAGGCGAACTATCAAGGGGTTCCCATTATAACCCAACCGCGTAAGGAACACAAAATCAAGGAACATAACACCAGTATGACGGAAACTAGGGCGGCAAGAGTGGAACAAAACACCAGGCATAAGGCCGAGCCTTCCACCCTTTACCAAGTATATAGATGCATTAATTAAATAAGAGATATTGTGATATCCCAACATAACCATGTTCCACCATGTAACAAACTCCATCTTCACCTGCAACTAGCAACGCTATAAGAGGGGCTGAGCAAAGCGGCAACATAGCCAAACAACGGTTTGCTAGAAAAGGTGGGTTAGAGGCTTGACATGGCAATATGGGAGGCATGATATAGTAAGTGGTAGGTATCGCGGCATAGCAATAGAGCGAGCAACTAGCAAGCAAAGATAGAAGTGATTTCGAGGGTATGGTCATCTTGCCTGAGATCCTGCAAGGAAGAAGAACGAGTCCATGAAGAAGACAAACATAGGAAGTCGAACGGATCCTCACAAACGCGATGTTATCGGAACTAACCTGAAGAAGCAACACCGGAAAGAACCAAACAACATAGTAAACAACCATCACATAAGTATGGCATGATGCACAACCAAGTATGATGCATGTCCGGTTTAAATATGCATGACATGGCAAAGTGCAACAACCAAAACTACAAATTAAGTGGAGCTCAATATGCAACGGGTTGCATATTGACGGAACACCACATCAATTATTTAGTTCTCTCCCGTTTAGGTACCCAACAATATTAAATGTTGTTAAACATGGCAAGGGAAGAAGCAAAAGTAAAACCTCTATCTAAACAAGTTTAAATGAGGCCGGAACAAACAACAATTCTGGTAAATCCCCATATGCATTTAGCAATTTAATGCAAACAACAACTTTAAACATTTTAATTGTTGTTATCATGATGCGGATGACATGTGCAAGTTTATGCAGTTTTTATTAAAAGTTGACAAGAGTATTATGAAGCATTTGTCACCGTGGTGGAAAGAAAAGGGGTGCCACGGAAACAGTAGCAAAAACGGTGCCACGACAACGTTCCAGTTCCAGTAACTCGATTGACATGCCGGGGCAAAAGAAATGGCGACGGGAGCATGTCATGCAAGGATGGTGGGGTGATCCCGGATACCGGGTTCCCACGGGTCGACGACGGTGCCAAGCGAGTGAAAACAACTAACGTTCCCGGGAGGATACAACATCCAAACATGCATCTCATACAACACATGCATTCGTTCACGGGCAGTCGTCTCGGGGTTATACCTTTCTAAGTGTGCATTATCGGAACGGATCAAGTTCGTAGAGGGAAGTAGGCGTTCTTGTGACGGCGGTAGTGGAAGTAGTCGTTCTAGCTTCGTAGATGTTCACACTCCGTAGGTGTTCGGGGTCAAAACAAGGAACTTGACATCCACGGGTCTTCGAGGGTCGACGGTACATGTTGTGTAGATGAACTTGACGGATCCGAGGGCTCCAGGGTTCACTGTTGAACTTGACGAAACCCACGGTGACGGAGAGGTACGCGTCGACGATAGTCGTTCGGGCGGCGAGCGTCGTCGAACTTGATGTGCGTCGTGTAGTCATACACTTCGATGGTAGTCGTTTGTATTGGTACTTGGCGCCATTGTGTCTCGAGTACTTGATGGTTCCAGTCGGGATAGAAAAATGTAATCGACCGTGAAGATGTGTCGGTGCGGAACTTGGCGAACCAAAACAAAGTAGCAATAGGCGGTCTTGGCGGCCAACGAAGGGGTCGCGGTGACAAGGACGATGATAATAGGGGCGCGACACCATGGCGGGGAGGTGGAGTGCCCGTTTCGTTTGTCACGGGAAAACCACGGCAGCAGCAGGGCCTTGCTGGAATCAAGGGCGCGGTGTAGGTACTTGGCATGATGCAGGGGCATCAGCCGGGGGACGCCTGGACCCGAAGCAGAGGAGTGGGTGTTGTTTCGGTGATGCAGCGGTGCAGGGAATGGAAGGAGGTGCGGTGGAGCTGAGCAGCAGCAGCAGGGGAGGTCACACGCGAGGTGGAGGAGGAGCTGCAGGGGGTGGCTGGAGAGTCGACGGGGCGGCACTCGCCGGAGTTGGGGCCGAAGGGGACGGGTCGAGGGGCTCCTCCCCTGGCGATGGAGCTGACGAGTCAGTGGCGCCGGGTAGACAAGGAGGCGGCGAGGAGGTCCTGGACCGGCTGCGGGAGACGAGGCGCTTGAGGGCGCGGTGATGCCATGGCCGCGCGGTGCCATGGTCGTGCGTGCAGGCGAGCTCGCGGAGTGGCAGGGAGGACGTCGAGGCTGGCGCTGGGGCTCGCGGCAGGAGATAACGCTCGTGGTGCTCTACTGCGGGGGTGGCTGGAGCGAGGTGGGATCGAGAGAGAGAGACGAAGGGAAAGGGCAGGATGCGGCGCTGGAGGAAGGACGAAGGGAGGCGGCGCGCGGTAGGAATGAGAGGGAGATCGAGAGAAGGAGGGGGTTCAAGCGAGGGAGCAGCGCTCGCTGTCTCTGGCGGCGCGAGGGAGAGGGTTTCGGCTGCACTAGGGTTAGAGCAGGCGGGCTGCGGGAGATGGGCCTAGGGAAGCCGGTGGCGGGGCCTTGGTGCCAATTAGGTGGGGAGAGGAAAGAAAAAAAACCAGGAGTCTGCTGGGCTGTTGGGCTCCTCTCTCCTCTCTTTCTTCTTTAACCGAAAAGAAATAGAGAGAAAGGAAAAAGATGGGGAGTTAGGGAAAAGAATTTGAGCAGGAGGACAATTTTCCTGGACTCACAAAAATGTGAGGAATTTAAATAAAATGGCAAGAGGATTTTTGGAGAACAATAGATTCGCACATGTTGAATTTAATTCAACATGTTTGAATTTTGAAACCCATTCGAAAGGACTCTAAATGGGCTGAGATTTTTAGAGGAGCCTCGATAAAAGAGATGAGAAATATTGGCAAGGTTTGAAGGTCAAACTCAAAGAGGAATAGACATGGAAAATATTTTGCACGTGTGTTATGGGTGATTCTGAAAATGGAATATTTAATATAGCTCCCTAATATCGGGAGGATATGTTATAAAGAGAACTCACCATGTGAATTCCCTCGGTTTAAATGGACCGAAGATCCATACAATTTATTTAGTTGAGTTTTAAAACGGGTTGACATGATGCAATGCACATGATGCAATGATGAATGCAACGAACCAAACAAATCACACGATGAAACCCAGAAATCATGCATGGAAGGCACCTGAAGCTCCGATCTTGGGGCATCACAACACTCCACCACTACGAGAGGATCTCGTCCCAAGATCTAGGATGGCACCGGGGAAAACAGAAGGGGAAAGGGAAGAGGTAAAACTAAGTTGCTTCTTTGAAAAACGAGTGAAACCAAAGAACCCTGAAAGGTTTAACAATTTGAAAGGAAGAATGCCACGAGATGAACCAAGTTGAAAACACTCCGTTAGGAAAGAAGAACAAGGAAGAACAAATTCAGACAACACTCCATTTGAAAAGAGATGCAAGACTTGATAAGACGAAAAGAACTTGAGCAGAGGGCACAACACTCTGGTTAAATGGATAAGCATGAAAAGAACACGATCTCCACAACTAGAGATGATGAGAGAAAAGAGCAAAATCACAATGCCTCCGGAAGAAATGAAAGAATGGAATGGAATGAACGGAGGAAACAAGATCTTGAGAGAGCACGCTTACAACAAATGCTAGAATGGAGTTGTTGGATTATCAACAATGAAAGGATAAGCTTGATGTGGGCTTATAGAAGACATCTCAAAATTATGAGGTGACAACCTGCCACTCACCGAAAAGAACAATGGATTGGATTGATATGAACAAGAAGGCGAGAAACTTATTTCACTCGAAGGATAAATGAAGAACTTGGATCATTTATAAGCACCATAAATAGCAACAATCCTTAGAGAAAGCTTTAGGTGAAATATAACCCAATCTAACTCCAATGAAGAGATTGATTGGTTCAAAAGATGTCTTGAGCGAAGAGAAAATGTTGGATTTAGATATGTCACTCTTGAAAACTTGTGAATCATGAAGCACCAAGGGAAATTATCAACAATGACATAACACCACCTGAAAACATAAGGTAGAAGGAATTTCACTTCGGAATGCAAGATGAAGAATACTTGAGCTCCTCTGAAAAGAATCTCGATGAACACTTCGAGAAGGAATTAAATCCTTGATGAACCATCATGTAGAGCCTCCATGAAGAACTCCGGTAATAAAAGAATGATCAAACGAAAAGTAAGTTGAAAGGAACTCCGGTAGGAGACTTGCAATGATTTAGATGGAGCTTTGAAATGATATAACCGAGAAAATTTGGAACTCTAGAAAAGAAAGATGAACAACTTGAATCGAGAATTGATACCATGAATGAACTCTGGAGGAAGGAATGAAACACTTGGATGAAGCAAGAATAAGAATTAAGTTATGTGTATCCTTCACCAATTTAAATTGATGACAAGCAACGGATTTGGCATACCACTTGTTCTCGTAGAAAGGCTTAAGAGAGACAAGGCACAAACTTGGGAAGGTCTTCAACGATCCACCCGTAGGATTTGAAAGAACAACTGAATTGATATGATAACAACGGAAGAGAATTCTTGAACGAACCACCGTAAGATTTAAAATGAACGTATCACAGGCACAATTCACCGGGAAGAATTGGAGAATGAATGAAGATACTTTAGGGGATTTTGATACAAGTGAACGAAGAGATCCCGAGCTGATTAGATCATACTTGAATGATGCACCGGTAAGATTTGGAGAACAGAAGCTGAAAGCTGAGTATGAATAAACCCGAAATGGTGGCCTTCGGAGAATCAAATCGAAAAGAATCTTGAATTGCTCCGGATAGGTGAAAATAATTCTCATAATCAAAACAATTATGAGAGGATGGCATCAAGCTAGAACCACGAGTCTTGAGAGAACGGGTAAGATTTGGAGGAAAAACTCTTCTTCGGTCTTCAAATGTTGAGAATGACGAGAAGAACACCACCAAATTGTTGAGACACTCCAGAATAATGAAGAATAGAAAAGTTGAACCAATGATGAAAAGAATTTGACAGATCTTGGAGAAAAGGCATTTGACTGATGAAAATTCATTCTTACGTCAAACTTGGAAAAGAATTTGAGAGTAACACCGGGAAAAGTTAGAAGAGTCAGGTAAGATCCTGGGAAAAGACCTGTGGGTTAGGGCCCACTCAAGAGAAAACACCGTTGAACGATTACTTGAAAAGGAGATAGAACCGGTTGAATTAAACGGCTTGAATGAGATAACAACCTCAAAATAAGTTGAACGGATCTTGAATGACAAGACGAGCCTTTGAGATATCTTTAGCACTCCCGAACAAATGAATAGCGAGAAGTGAATGATTATGAGGTGCACCGGTATGATAAGGTATTTGAAACGAGGAAGGGATATGATCAACACCAAAAGCTTGATTTGAATCCACCGGAGAAGATAAAAGAAATGAAGAATGATGAACTTGAAGCTCCATTAGTATCCTCCTGACAATCACCGGATAAGAATATTAACGGAAAAGAATGGAGAGACTTCACATCAATAAGATGGATACTTGATTAAGAAATCTTAGTAATCGAAGAAAAAGGGTGGGAGGGCGGGAAAACAAAGGCAACTTGGGACGGATGAAACACACAACGTTGAGAAGACTTGAGTTGATCTTGCGGATGTTGAAAAGATCGGATCCACTAGAAGAGAAGCACTTCGGTTGAAAATGATTGACAAAACAATCTCGATGATCAAGAAGGATTAGTATTCACATAGTCATATGAGAACACCACTTAGAAAAAAGGTATGGATTCAACACTTGACTTCGAAGCAACTCGAATACCACAACTCAAAACAAAACAAAGGATTGGCTTGCAAAATAAACTGGAAACAAACGTATGATAGATCCCATATCGTATCATGTGTCTGTTGGAAAGAATTCCTATGAGCTACTTGAATTCCCACTTATAAACTCCCGAAACTTTCTGGTTATGCAATCAGGTGTTGGGGATACAGGGGAAGCATAATATCTCACCCAAACTAACAAATCCTACATCCAGCTGTATCCATCCTTCAACACATAACCAAAAACCCTCGGAAATTGTTTACCTCAACCTTCGAAAAGCATCTGTTATACGAGTTATGGCAATACTCCCGAACTCCCGCCCCAGTACTAGGTGGCGTCGAGGTTATCTCACTAACAACTGCATAAAAGAGATTTTCGATGTCGGCGAACTCAGCTATTCCAGAACTACAACGATAAAATTGTGACGACAACACCTCGGAGCTCAACTCACCGGGACACTGCCACAACCCCTAAATGTCAGGAGGCACCAAGAACAATGTTCTCATCACAAAACCATCGGAACAATTCCAAGATACCCGCGTGATCCTAAATTTTTTTAGTGAAATTTGAGGAGAGAAGGGTCAAAACTCTACGTCAGGAGGCCTCACCAGAGCGACGAAGGGACTGAGGAGTAAAAATAATCCTACTCTCCGATATATATAATCCTAAGACTCAAAACTTTTTTCTAGACTCAACAACGCCAGCGATTTGATCAAGCAGGGGACTCCTAAGTCGGGGAAGGCTCTGATACCAACTTGTAACACCCACGATGCGGCTATATCTCCCATGTGTCAGAGCACAACTTAGAGACATAACCACATAGTTGGCATGTCGCAAGAGGGGTAATCTTTACACATCCCATGTACTGAATAAGAAAGGGATAAAGAGTTGGCTTACAATCGCCACTTCACACAATACATAAATATAGCATTACATCATCCAGAATACAATCAAGGTCCGACTACGGAACCAAATAAAGAAAGACAACCCCTAATGCTAGATCTCCGATCGACCCGACTGGGCTCCACTACTGATCAACAGGAAACGAACCAACACAACAAACAAGATCTTCATCAAGCTCCCACTTGAGCTCAGTTGTGTCATTTGCACTGGTAACATCGGCACCTGCAACTGTTTGGAAGTATCTGTGAGTCACAAGGACTCAGCAATCTCACACTCACGAGATCAAGACTATTTAAGCTTATGGGTAGGAAAGGGTAGTGAGGTGGAGGTGCAGCAAGCACTAGCATATATGGTGGCTAACATACGCAAATAAGAGCGAGAAGAGAAGCAATGCAATGGTCGTGAACTAGAAGTGATCAAGAAGTGATCCTGAAAGCTACTTACGCACAAGCATAACACCAAAATCGTGTTCACTTCCCGGACTCCACCGGAGAGAGACCATCACGGCTACACACGCGGTTGATGCATTTTAATTAAGTTAGGTGTCAAGTTTTCTACAACCGGACATTAACAAATTCCCATCTGCCCTTAACCACTGGCACGGCTTTCGAAAGTTCAAAACCCTATAGGGGTGTCCCAACTTTGCCAATCACAAGCTCTCACGGTCAACGAAGGATATTCCTTCTCCCAGGAAGACCTGATCAGACTCGGAATCCCGGTTACAAGACATTTCGACAATGGTAAAACAAGACTAGCAAGACCACCCACTATGCCGACAAATCCCGATAGGAGCTGCACATATCTCGTTCTCAGGGCACACCGGATAAGCTAAGCGTACAGGAGCCAACATAACCCAAGTTGCCAAGGGATGGCCCTGCACGGTGCTCTAGTTTGGACCAACACTCAGAGGAGCACTGGCCCGGGGGTTTAAAATAAAGATGACCCTTGAGTCTGCAGAACCCAAGGGAAAAAGGCTTAGGTGGCAAATGGTAAAACCAAGGTTGGACCTTTGCTGCAGGAGTTTTATTCAAGGCGAACTGTCAAGGGGTTCCCATTATAACCCAACCGCGTAAGGAACTCAAAATCAAGGAACATAACACCAGTATGACGGAAACTAGGGCAGCAAGAGTGGAACAAAACACCAGGCATAAGGCCGAGCCTTCCACCCTTTACCAAGTATATAGATGCATTAATTAAATAAGATATATTGTGATATCCCAACATAACCATGTTCCAACATGGAACAAACTCCATCTTCACCTGCAACTAGCAACGCTATAAGAGGGGCTACGCAAAGCGGTAACATAGCCAAACAACAGTTTGCTAGGAAATGTGGGTTAGAGGCTTGCCATGGCAATATGGGAGGCATGATATAGTAAGTGGTAGGTATCGCGGCATAGCAATAGAGCGAGCAACTAGCAAGCAAAGATAGAAGTGATTTCGAGGGTATGGTCATCTTGCCTGAGATCTCGCAAGGAAGAAGAACGAGTCCATGAAGAAGACAAACGGACAAAGTTGAACGGATCCTCACAAACGCGACGTTATCGGAACTAACCCGAATAAGCAACACCAGAAAGAAGCAAACAACATAGTAAACAACCATCACATAAGCATGGCATGATGCACAACCAAGTATGATGCATGTCCGGTTTAAATATGCATGACATGGCAAAGTGCAACAACCAAAACTACAAATTAAGTGGAGCTCAATATTCAACGGGTTGCATATTGACGAAACACCACATCAATTATTTAGTTCTCTCCCGTTTAGGTACCCAACAATATTAAATGTTGTTAAACATGGCAAGAGAAGAAGCAAAAGTAAAACCTCTATCTAAACAAGTTTAAATGAGGCCGGAACAAACAACAATTCCGGTAAATCCCCATATGCATTTAGCAATTTAATGCAAACAACAATTTTAAACATTTTCATTGTTGTTATCATGATGCGGATGACATGTGCAAGTTTATGCAATTTTTATTAAAAGTTGACAAGAGCATTATGAAGCATTTGTCACCGTGGTGGAAAGAAAAGGGGTGCCACGGCAATGATAGCAAAAATGGTGCCAAGGCAACGTTCCAGTTCCGGTAACTCGATTGAGATGCTCGGGCAAAAGATATGGCGAAGGGAGCATGTCATGCAAGGATGGTGGGGTGATCCCGGATACCGGGTTCCCACGGGTCGACGATGATGCCAAGCGAGGGAAAACAACTAACGTTCCCGTGAGGATACAACATCCAAACATGCATCTCATACAACACATGCATTCGTTCACGGGCAGTCGTCTCGGGGTTATACCTTTCAAAGCGTGCATTATCGGAACGGATCAAGTTCGTAGAGGGAAGTAGGTGTTGTTGCGACGGCGGTAGTGGAAGTAGTCGTTCTCGCTTCATAGATGTTCACACTCAGTAGGTGTTCGGGGTCAAAACAAGGAACTTGACGTCCACGGGTCTTCGAGGGTCGACGGTACATGTTCTGTAGACGAACTTGACGGATCCGAGGGCTCCGGGGTTCACCGTTGAACTTGACGAAACCCACAGCGACGGAGAGGTATGCGTCGGCGGTAGTCATTCGGGGGGCGAGCGTCGTCGAACTTGGCGGGCGTCGTGTAGTCGTACACTTCGATGGTAGTCGTTCGTATTGGTACTTGGCGCCATTGTGTCTCGAGTACTTGATGGTTCTGGTCGGGACATCAAAACATAGTCAACCGTGAATATGTGTCGGTGCGGAACTTTGCGAACCAAAACAAAGCAGCACCAGGCGGTCTTGGCGGCCAACAAAGGGGTCGCGGTGACAACGATGATAATAGGGGCGCGGCACCATGGCGGGGAGGCGGCGTGCCCATTTTGTTTGTCACGGGAAAACCACGGCAGCAGCAGGGCCTTGCTGGAATCAAGGGCGTGGTGTAGGTACTTGGCGTGATGCACGGGCGTTGGCCGCGGGACGCCCGGACCCGAAGCAGAGGAGTGGGTGTTGTTCCGGTGATGCAGCGGTGCAGGGAACGAAAGGAGGTGCGGTGGAGCTGAGCATCAGCAGCAGGGGAGGTCGCACGCGAGGTGGAGGAGGAGCTGCAGGGGGCGGCTGGAGAGTCGACGGGGCGACACTCGGTGGATTCGGGGTCGAAGGGGACGGGTTGTGAGCTACTCGCCGAAATTGCTCACGCTCGCCATGGAATTGTATGAATCGAACTAGTAATTTGAATTTCGGTAGAGGAACCACCCAACCTCCCGCACCTCTATCCGATACAAGCCACCGGCCTTAGCCGTCCAAATCCTAGCCAACCCCTCTCGAGGGAGAGAGACGTCTATTTAACGTTACACCCGATCAACGGGCCCAGTTCCGGCCTGCAAGCCACTGGGGAAGATTCTTGGGCCGTGAAGACTTGGGCCGTAGAGCGGTCTCCGCATCTTGCTTCCTATTGTCGGCAACACCTTGATCTGCTACAGTGCTCTCTGGTGTGTCTTCAGTGTCGATGCCTACAGGGTTGCTGACATCCCCCCTCTGTTGAGAAATGGCTTGACCCCAAGCTGGAGCCTGAGGGAATTGTTGCTTGAGTGATTCCAGGTCCTCCCATGTCGCAGCTTCAGGAGTAGAATCGCTCCACAGGATCAACCCTTATGCGACGGTGCGCTTGCCCTTCTGCCGCACACGCTTCTGAAGCACACGGACAGGAATCTACAAATGAGAGTTAACAGAGGGTAACGTGCTTGATATAGGACAGGTCGGTGCAACCACTTTCTTCAGCTGTGAGACATGGAAGACTGGGAGTATCCTGCTGCCCTCCGGAAGTTCTAACTTGTAAGCCAACTTATGATTTGCTCGGTGTACCACTGAAGACTGGACATAAGGTTGCAACTTAAGGAAAACCAGCTCGCCCACACCAAAAACTCTCTCAGTCCTGTGTTTATCTGCTAACTGTTTCATTCTCTGTTGAGTTCGCAGCAAGTGTTGCCGGACAGACTCAACTACAACCTGTCGATCTTGCAACCACTGTTGAATGTCCAAGGGAGGAATTGTGTCTGATGTAGAAATACCAAAATACCTCGGAGGTTGTCCATACAAAACTTCAAATGGTGATTTCCCCATAGCAAAATGCCAATTGGTGTTGTACCAAAACTCACAGAGCGACAACCATTTACTCCATTTAGTAGGGTGAGAACTGATGAAACTCCGCAAATAGCACTCACCTGCTGATTAACTCACTCAGTCTGTCCATCAGTAGCTGGATAATAAGCCGATCTCATATTCAAGTGAGTTCCAGTTTTGTTAATAAGAGTCTGCCAGAAGTTACTGGTAAAAACAGGATCCCTGTCAGATACAATGAGTTCAGGCATACCATGTAGTTTGTAAACATTATCCAGGAAAATCTCTGCAACCTTTTGAGCAGTAAAGGGTGTCGCAGAGCCATGAAATGGCCATATTTGGCAAATTTGTCAATAACCAACAGGATGCAATCAAACTGGCAACCCAATAATGAAATCCATAGTAACAGTTTCCCAAGCTCGTTTAGGAACAGGAAATGGAGAAAGAAGAGCTGGATAATGTACTCGTTCAGCTTTAGCTTGTTGACAAACCATGCAAGATTGCACCTTGTTCCTGATAAAAGCTTTCATGCCAGCCCAACGGAACAGGGAATGGATCCTGTTGTAAGTAACTGGAAACCCTGAATGTCCTCCTACAGGACTGTCATGGAATGCAGAAAAGATCTTATGCTGCAGTTCCAGGTTGTTACCAATCCAAATACAACCTTTATACCTCAAGAGACCATGCACAAGCTGATAGTTAGGTTAGCAGCTAGGTCCACAGACAGTTGCTACAAAATTTCAGTAATCTTGTCATCATGAGCATAACTGTTAACAATTTCCTCTAGCCATACTGGTTGAGCTCTGGATATGTGAAAAACTTGAGGGTGTGGTTTCCTAGAAAGTGCATCAGCTGCAGTGTTGTCAATCCCTTTCTTGTAAACAATTTGATAGTTCATTCCCATTAATTTTGTGAGAGCTTTCTGTTGCCAGACAGTGTGCAACTTCTGATTTTGCAAGTGTATCAAACTCCTTTGATCAGTTTTAATAGTAAGCTGCTGCATTTGAAGATAAGACCTCCATTGCTCTACAGCTAATAGAATAGCCATATACTCCTTCTCATACACTGACAGTGCTCTATTTTTAGGCCCAAGAGCTTTGCTTACATAAGCCGATGGATGTCCTTCTTGCATTAAAATAGCTCCTATTCCAGTGTCACATGCATCTGTTTCAATCACAAAAGGCTTATCAAATTGTGGCAATGCCAGTACTGGTGCTTCCACTAGGGCCTGCTTGAGTGTATTGAAGGCTACATCAGTAACAGAAGTCCACAAAAAAGGAACCCCCTTCTTTAACAGATCTATCAGGGGCCTGCTAATAATACCATACTGTTTAATAAACTTCCTGTAATATCCACTGAGCCCTAAGAATCCTCTGACTTCCTTGACATTGCTAGGAGTAGGCCAGTTCTGAACTATCTCTACCTTGGTAGGATCTATTGAAACTCCCTCAACACTAATGGTGTGACCCAGATAATTAATCTTTTGTTGGGCAAAAGCACACTTAGTGAGTTTAACCTTCCATTGATCAGCTCTCAAAAGACAGAGCACCTCTCTGACACGTTTCAAGTGCTCTGCATATGTTTTGCTAAAAACCATTATATCATCAAAGAAACAGAGAGTAGTTTTCCTGTTAGTAGGAGTGAGTGTAGTATTCATAGCCCCCTGGAAAGTGCCAGGTCCTCCAGCAAGCCCCATGGCCAATACAGTGAATTCATAATGACCATCATGGGTTTGGAAAGCAGTTTTATATTCTTCTCCTGGGGCTAGTCGGATTTGATGATAGCATGCTCTTAAATCCAGTTTAGTAAACCAAGCAGCTCATGACAACTCATCTAGCAACTCATCAATAACTGGCAGCGGAAACTTGCCCTTAAGAGTGATGGCATTTAACTTTCTGTAATCAATCACCAGCCTCCACTCTCCACCTTTTTTCTTGACTAGTAGTATTGGAGAGGAAAATGGACTATTGCTAGGCCTGATTATTCCAGCTTTGAGCATTTCTTTAATTTGTTTCTCCAGCTCATCCTTGAGTTGTGGCACAATTCTATAAGGTCTCATGGATATGGGTCTTGCCCCTGGAATAAGAGGAATTTTATGATCACAATGCCTTCTGGGAGGAAGCTCAGTTGGTGTAGCAAAAACATCAGCAAATTCCTCTACAAGCAATTGCATCTCTGGAGGTATTGGATCTAATTCTCCCATCTGAATAGCAGAAAGAGCTACACAAGTATAACTAGATTCTTCAGAAGAAATTCCTTGCAGTGTGACAGTTTGGCCCTCCTTAGTAAATGACATCTACCTTTCTACCCAATCAACATACATTGGACTATGTTGTGCAAGCCAATCCAATCCCAGTATTCCATCATAGGTTTGTAACTGAAATAATATGAAATCAGAGGAAAACCCATGGCCATTGCATTGCCAGTTACAGTCATTTATCTGATGCAGACACTGGATTGTTGTTCCACCTGCAATAGTAACTGTGATAGGTTTGATAGGAGAAACACCCTGAATAGAAGAATACTTGGCATCCAAGAAGGAATGTGTACTTCCAGAATCTACTAGGAATTGTAGTACTTGGCCTTGTAGTACGACTTCCAGTTGCAGCACTGGTGCCTCTGGTTCCCTGCCCAAAGCTGCTGCAAACAACTTGATAGTGTGGACTGAGGAAACTGACTGCTGATCATTATCAGATTCAGACTCTTCACTGTAACTGGACT
Source organism: Triticum aestivum (assembly GCF_018294505.1). Lineage (NCBI taxonomy): Eukaryota > Viridiplantae > Streptophyta > Magnoliopsida > Poales > Poaceae > Triticum > Triticum aestivum. The sequence goes on from NC_057803.1 coordinate 30,487,923, forward strand.
GCATTTGTTCAATCATTTCTTGCACAAAATGCAGTTGAACTGTAGACTTGCAGACATGATCCTTTGCCCACTTCTCTCCACACACGAAACACAAACCCTTAGATTTCCTGTAGTTTCTTAGAGCTAACCATTTATCCTCAGTTGGAGTACTTTTATCAGTGTCCTTCTTCTCCTCTGGTGGCCTGCCCTTACTATTGCCATAAGAAGGAACGGTAGTACTTCTCCTAGACACTGAACCCGATGAATTACTGAGAGTTTCCCCCAAGTCCTCATGAAGCAATGCCAGTTCATAGGTTGCATCAAGGTCTTTGGGTTTCTGTAATGCAACAGCTATCCGAACTCCGGGTTTCAACCCATCCAGAAACCTGGTAGTGTAATGGAGGGAGTTTGGAGCGTCCTCATATGCTGTTAACTGATCATAAAGCTCTGCAAAACGTTCAACATAATCCTCCACAGTGTTGTCCTAAGCGATGCAGAACAGTTTTCTGAGAAGCGTCTGATGCTGGTTGCGACCAAACCTGCTCTGCAAAGCACTACAAAATTCAGTCCAGGATGAATTTGGCATGCGTCGCTGAACAGACTCCAACCATCTGGCTGCCGTGCCTTCAAACTGAGTTGTTGCCAGGGAAATCCATCGGTGTTGTGGTGTGTTCCATAGGCGAAACTGGTCCTCACACCGATTTTGCCAGATACAGGGATTGGAGCCATCGAATTTGGGCATTTCCAGTTGAGAAGAAAAGGATGAATGATCAGAAGCATCCACAGACTGAAATTCACGGGGCAAAAAAATTCGGGGGGACTGTAGTGAATCACGCGCACCTCTGACCAGAGGAGGTACATAAACATTATGTGCCTTCCCCCGGTGTTCGTTGTCAAAGCCAAGGGCATTGGTCATCCATGTCCTCGCCCAGCACCGCGCGAGTCTTGGCCGGAGTCGGCCTTCGGATCCGGCTCAGTCTCCTCGTGCTTGTACAGATTCGTCCTCAATTGCTCCAGGTCGAGGGCAATTTCGTCCCGGATGCGGTCCGCCCGCGCGGTCATGAGCTTGTCAAGGGTGGTGTTGTTCGCGTCGATAATTTTGCTCATGGACTGGAGGAGCATCTCACCTTGAGTCTTCAGCTTATCCAGGTCGTCGGCGAACTCGTGACGAAGAAGCTCGTAGACGGAGCGGCTCTTGGGGCTGAGTTCCTCCATCGCATGGCATCGCCGTCGGTCGCTGTAGCACGTGCGGTGGGGGTGGATTAGTAGCTCCAGGACGGAGGCTCTGATACCAGATGTAAGCTACTTGCCGGAATTGCTCACGCTCGCCATGGAATTGTATGAATCGAACTAGTAATTTGAATTTCGGTAGAGGAACCACCCAACCTCCTGCACCTCTATCCGATACAAGCCACCGGCCTCAGCCGTCCAAATCCTAGACAACCCCTCTCGAGGGAGAGAGACATCTATCTAACGTTACACCCGATCAACGGGCCCAGTTCGGGCCTGCAAGCCACTGGGGAAGATTCTTGGGCCGTGAAGACTTGGGCCGTAGTGCGGGCTCCGCATCTTGCTTCCTATTGTCGGCAACGCCTTGATCTGCTACAGTGCTCTCTGGTGTGTCTTCAGTGTCGATGCCTACAGGGTTGCTGACAGTGTCGAGGGGCTCCTCCCCTGGCGACGGAGCTAACGAGTCGGTGGCGACGGGTAGATGAGGAGGCGGCGAGGAGGTCCTGGACCGGCTGCGGGAGACGAGGTGCTTTAGGGCGCGGTGATGCCATGGCCGTGTGGTGCCATGGTCGTGCGTGCAGGCGAGCTCGCGGAGTGGCAGGGAGGACGTCGAGGCTGGCGCTAGGGCTCGTGGCAGGAGACATCGCTCGTGGTGCTCTGCTGCGGGGGTGGCTAGAGCGAGGTGGGATCGAGAGAGAGAGACGAAGGGAAAGGGCAGGATGCAGCGCTAGAGGAAGGACGAAGGGAGGCGGCACGCGGTAGGAATGAGAGGGGGATCGAGAGAAGGAGGGGGGTTCGAGCGAGGGAGCAAAGCTCGCTGTCTCTGGCGGCGCGAGGGAGAGGGAGAGGGTTTCAGCTGCGCTAGGGTTAGAGCAGGTGGGCTGCGGGAGATGGGCCTAGGGAAGCCGGCGGCGGGGCCTTGGTGCCAATTAGGTGGGCAGAGGAAAGAAAAAAACTAGGAGTCTACTGGGCTGTTGGGCTCCTCTCTCCTCTCTTTCTTCTTTAACCGAAAAGAAATAGAGAGAAAGGAAAAAGAAGGGGGATTAGGGAAAAGAATTTGAGCAGGAGGACATTTTTCCTGGACTCACAAAAATGTGAGGAATTTAAATAAAATGGCAAGAGGATTTTTGGAGAACAATAGATTCGCACATGTTGAATTTAATTCAACATGTTTGAATTTTGAAACCCATTCGAAAGGACTCTAAATGGGCTGAGATTTTTAGAGGAGCCTCGATAAAAGAGATGAGAAATATTGGCAAGGTTTGAAGGTCAAACTCGAAGAGGAATAGACATGGAAAATATTTTGCACGTGTGTTATGGGTGATTCCGAAAATGGAATATTTAATATACATCCCTAATATCAGGCGGATATGTTATAAAGAGAACTCACCATGTGAATTCCCTCGGTTTAAATGGACCGAAGATCCATACAATTTATTTAGTTGAGTTTTAAAATGGGTTGCATGATGACATGATGCAATGCACATGATGCAATGATGAATGCAACGAACCAAACAAATCACACGACGAAACCCGGAAATCATGGAAGGCACGTGAAGCTCCGGTCTTGGGGCGTCACAGACATAACCCCGCCGTTTTGGGCTATTGTGTGTATTGGCTTGCAAGGTGAATTCTTTGATGGGAGAGAACCAAACCGTGAAGCTACCGTAGAAGAGTTGAAGATGCTACAATACAATGCTCAAGCTTGCGGTATCCTCTTCAACGTACTGTGCCCAGAAGAATTCAACAAAATCAGCTGTCTTGAGAATGCAAAGGAAATTTAGGATACTTTGATTGATATGCACGAAGGTACCGACTCCATCAAGGAATCCAAATTGGATGTCCTTCAAAGTCAGCTTGACAAGTTCAAAATGAAGGATGGTGAAGGTGTCGCTGAAATGTACTCTAGGCTTGCTCTCATCACAAATGAGATTGCCGGCTTAGGAAGTGAAGAGATGACCAACAAATTCATCATCAAGAATATCCTAAGATCCTTGGATGGAAAATATGATACCGTGTGCACATTGATCCATATGATGCCCGACTACAAAGATCTCAAGCCAACAGAAGTCATTGGCAGAATTGTTGCTCATGAGATGTCACTCAAGGATAAAGAAGAGCTTCACAACAAGTCGAGTGGTGCTTACAAAGCCTCATGTGATACTCCTACATCATCAAGTGAGAAACAAGCATTCAATGAGGAATTGAGCCTAATGGTGAAGAATTTCAACAAGTTCTACAAGAGTAGAAGCAAGGAAAGACGTTCCAAGTCAAGGTCCCACAATGACAAAAGATCTTCTAGTCGTGAGCGTAATTGCTACAATTGTGGAAGACCCGGACACTACTCCAATGAGTGTACGGCTCCCTACAAAAGAAGAGAAGAATCACCTCCAAGAGAGATAAGGAGTAGAGATTATCATTATGAACAAAGAACCTCTCGCAGAAGCAAGGATTTGGAAAGGAAGGACAAGTCATAAAGGAGCTATACAAAACGAAGACATCAAGCTCATGTTGGTGAATGGGTATCCGGCTCCGACTCTGACCATCATTCCGAGAGAAGTTATCACTCCGACCCCGAATATACTCAAGATGAAGGTGTTGCCGGTCTAGCACTTGTGTCAACCAACTCCTATGACATATTTGACTCACCAAATGAAGGAATTGGAATATGCTTCATGGATAAAGGCCCAAAGGTATCACACCCCGAGTATATTTATTTCAATATTCATGAAGATGATTTGCTTGGTGATGATGATTTACTTGTTGAGAACTCTAGTGATGAGAACTATGATGAACTTGCTATTAATCATGCTAATCAAGATAAAATGAATGACGATGATAAGAAGGAGATTGAGCGTCTAACTAAAGAAATAAACACTCTTAAGTTAGCTCATGAAACTACATTGGAAGATCATCGAGAGCTTTTAAAGACTCATGATCAGAAGCTACGCTTTGAAAAGCTCAACCTTGAGCAAGAGCATGGGTTCTTAAAGGCAATGAATGATGATCTTTGTAACAAAAGTTCTTCTTACATTGCCAAGCGTTTACTCTTGTCTACTTGCATGCCACAAGTAAAATCTAGTAACAAGAAAAAGAAAGATTCTTCTTCTAGTAGTAACAATAATCATGTAAAATCCAATGTTGTTCCTTCTAGTAGTTCTCTTGATTCCACCAATGATTCTCTTAGCCAAGTTACACTTGAGCAATAAAATAGCTTATTGAAGGGAATTATAGAGAAAGGTGTTTACAAGAGCCTTGCCGGAAGTAAGAAATTTGAGGAAATTGTACGCAAGCAAGGATGGCACCGGAAGAATCAAGGTGTTGGTTTTGAATGGAAGTTCAATGCGAATGGAGTTGAGTGGGAAGAATATCAATACCCCAAGATGAAGTTTTTTCCTCAACAAGAGAAGTATGACCCTACTTATTTCAAGGGGACACAAGCTCAAGATGATCTTCCATCACAAGACCACAAGCAAAAAGGCAAGGACAAGCTTTAAGAGGAGGTTGATGCATTTGAAGAAGCTCCCAAGGCCTTGGTTAAGTGGGTTCCCAAGACTACATCAAGTTCTACTTCATCGAGTACAACTACAAATCCAAGGATTCCCATCAAGTTGATGTGGATCCTGAAGAAGAAGAACTAGGGAGTTCTTGAGGGTGACTCCGCCAACATACTTCACTCATATCATTTTGGTGAGAACAAGTGCAAACAAGTTTCACATCTTGCACTAGTTCAAGGAGTCACAAACCCTCTTGTTGGTAAGACAAGGGACAAGGTAACCTAACGCTTTCATGGACATCATCTTGTGTGAACCTCACTCTATGTCTATGGATATCCTTGTTTGTTCCTTGTGGGACAAACCCGTGTAGGTATTGAAAGTGCAACTCACTCCAATGGATTGCTCCAAATGATCTACATCAACATTGAGCATCCACATCTTCAACATCTACCTGAAGTCATCATCGACAAAACCCAAGGTTAGTTCATCCCTATTATGGGGGATATCACATCTAGGGGGAGCTTTACTCTAAGGATTGAGCTAAAGCAACTCTAAAGGTGTGAACACAACAACGCTTTATATAAAAGTGGTAACCTCGCTTGTGCTTAAACGATGAGTATGACCTATGATCGAATGTTCTCAGTTGACTCCTAAGTCAATATAATCATATATAGATGACCTAGTCATCGCCAATTGCTTGATAGATGCTAGAGTGTTTGTGCATATTTTTCCACATATTTAACTTGCCATTTTATTGTCTGAGCATGTTGATTGCATATTTTTCTCATTCTAGGACATCCATTTGTTGCCTTGATTGTGTGGCTCTTCTTCTCTTGCCAAATGGATGGACAAGAATGCCTAAGAACTTCCTCTATCTATCTATGCTTTTCTAGACTCAAACTCCATTCATGCTACATCACAAAGTTTGATCAAGTCAGATTCGAACCCTCTGGGTGAGGAGCACTCGGAGTCACCGATTCGCCATAGACTTAAACTTCCAAAACCTCTTTGAGCATTTCGGTCTGACCGATTCATCCTTTTCGGTCAAACCAAGTTCACTGAGTTGATCTAGATTTTCAATCTCGGTGCAACCGATTAGAACCATTCGGTCACACCGAGTTGTTCCACTCGGTCATGTCAATGGGGTCAGGATATATATACCGACGGGTCAAATTTTGGAAATTTCTCGAAAAACTATTCGTCCGCGCGTATCCTGCTCTGCCGACTCGGGTCTCCAGATCGTCCTCTCATCGCCAGCGACCTCCTGCCGCTGGTCTCCGTCGCCTTCAACGGAATTCTACACCGCCATTGCCGCCGTAGCGAGCTCATCGCCAAGTTAGGGTATGAGTTCGAACCTTTGTGCTATCATCATCTCCGATTCTTAGCACAAAGTCAATGCCATGTTTCTGACCATGTATGATATCAATCTATCCAATAAAAAATTCATTTAGATTAGTTTTGATTTGAAAATTTAGGGTTAGGTTTCCGCCGAACTCATATCAGACCGAGTAAGTTGTGGAAATCGGTCTCACCGATTTGGCTTAGGCCATTACACTTGCAATTTTCGTTCTGACCGAAACTTGCAAATCGGTGTGACCGGGTTCAACTCTCAGTGAAACCCTAGCGATCTTGGAGTCACCGAACTGTGTCTCGGTCTGACCGATTCCACTAGTTTAGACTCCAAAAGTTGCTTCGGTGTCACCGAGTTTAACAAATCGGTAGCTCCGAAATGCTTTCTGTGGAAAACTAATACTATTTTTTCGACTCATATGTTTTGCAAAATCTCTGGACTTTGTGATGCTCATCCACTCTATCTCATCTATAACTATTCGTAGGGTCAACAATCAATTTGTAGTATCAGTCATGTCAGATCAGAGTGATAGCTAGAACAGGTCTGAAGAGCAGGTGAATCTGAGTGAGGGCACTAGTCCCTCTGGCAGTTATGATGAAGGCAGCAGAAGTACTCCTAGCAACCTGCCTAAGGCTGCTACTAGGCAAATGAGAAAGAATTTTTTTTATTCTAAAGATGAAGACTATGTAGCTGCTGAGGAGGAGGTCAGATCCAAGAAAAAGGTTGTCAAGAAGGAATTTGGCACACCTGCATCTACAAAGCTTGGTTTGAACAAGAAGGCTCCTACAAAGAGGGTGCCCATGTCAAAGGCCAGAGCCTCCACTCTTGAAACTTCCAAATCAACTAGTGGAGAGGCTACTGGTGAGGGCAAGAAGAAGAAGGAAAGGAAGAGAGGAAGATGGTGCAAGAAAGTGGATCCCATGGCAGAATTTGAGAAGCACTCCTCTGATGAGGATGAAGAAGAGGAAGAGGATGCTGCACCAGCACCTAAAGCTCAAAAGCTGATGGGGGATGCCATCAAGTCTAGGGCTGTCCCTTCTAAGCCCAAGACTGCCCCCAAAGCTTCTGCTCCAGCCCCCAAGACTGCACCAAAGAGGAGCATAAGGAACATACCATCTGCTGAAAATAACAAGGCCCTAGTGCTTGAGATTAAAGAAGAAGAAGAAGATCCTGAAGCCCAAGTGCTTAGGAAGCTAAAGCGCAAGATCCCTGACCATGGTGACAATCATCCAGTGGCAACAAATATGAAAACTAGAAAAGATGCAGGTCTTAGATTATGGAGAGAATAAGATCCATATGATGTGAGGAGAAGGACTGTTGTGGATTATAGGTTTCACACCAAGGAGCTGCGGGACTTCTATGAGACTATTCTGCTAGATAAGAAGCCTATTGTCTGTGATATGAAGTGGGAAGACTGGAAGTACATCGACAACAATGAAGACCACTTTCTAGGAGTGCATGAAAGTTTCAGACTATGTGGAGTAGACACTTATGTGGGTCAGAAACTCATCAAGTGGAATGATGAGCTCATTATGCAATTCTATTCTACAACTCATTTCTATCCTGATGGAAGGATTGTTTGGGTGTCTGAAGGTACAAGGTACCAATCAAAAGTTGCTAAATGGGCCAAGCGGATCAATGCCCCTGCAGAGCATGAGAATGACATAGATGTCTATGCCAAGAGAAAGAAAGAACACAACTCCATGGTGATACGTCTCCAACGTATCTACAATTTTTGATTATTCCATGCTATTATATTATCAACCTTGCATGTTTTATATGCATTTATATGCTATTTTATATGATTTTTGGGACTAACCTATTAACCTAGAGCCTAGTGCCAGTTTCTGTTTTTTTCCTTGTTTTAGAGTATCGCAGAAAAGGAAAATCAAACAGAGTCCAATTGACCTGAAACTTCACGGAACTTATTTTTGGAACGGAAGCAATCCAGGAGACTTAGAGTAGACGTCAGGGAAGCTTCAAGGGAGGCACGAGGCAGGGAGGCACACCTCCACCCTCGTGGCTCCCCTGACCGACTTCTTTCGCCTATATATATCCATATACCCTAAAAACATCAGAGAGCATAATAGATCGGGAGTTCCGCCGCCAGAAGACTCCGTAGCCACCGAAAACCAATCTAGACCCGTTCCGGCACCCTGCCAGAGGGGGGGGGATCCCTCTCTGGTGGCCATCTTCATCATCCCGGTGCTCTCCATGACGAGGAGGGAGTAGTTCACCATCGGGGCTAAGGGTATGTACCGGTAGCTATGTATTTGATCTCTCTCTCTCTCTCTCTCTCTCTCTCTCTCTCGTGTTCTTGAGGTGGTACGATATTGATGTATCGCGAGGTTTGCTATTATAGTTGGATCTTATGATGTTTCTCCCCCTCTACTCTATTGTAATGGATTGAGTTTTCCCTTTGAAGTTATCTTATTGGATTGAGTCTTTAAGGATTTGAGAACACTTGATGTATGTCTTGCACGTGCTTATCTGTGGTGACAATGGGATATCATGTGATCCACTTGATGTATGTTTTGGTGATCAACTTGCGAGTTCAGTGACCTCGTGAACTTATGCATAGGGGTTGGCACACGTTTTCGTCTTGACTCTTCGGTAGAAACTTTGGGGCACTCTTTGAAGTACTCTGTGTTGGTTTGAATAGATGAATCTGAGCTTGTGTGATGCATATCGTATAATCATACCCACGGATAGTTGAGGTGACATTGGAGTATCTAGGTAACATTAGGGTTTTGGTTGATTTGTGTCTTAAGGTGTTATTGTAGTACGAACTCTATGATAGATTGAACGGAAAGAATAGCTTCATGTTATTTTACTACAGACTCTTAAATAGATCGATCAGAAAGAATAACTTTGAGGTGGTTTTGTACCCTACCATAATATCTTCGTTTGTTCTCCGCTATTGGTGACTTTGGAGTGACTCTTTGTTGCATGTTGAGGGATAGTTATATGATCCAAATATGTTATTATTGTTGAGAGAACTTGCACTAGTGAAAGTATGAACCCTAGGCCTTGTTCCAAAGCATTGCAATACCATTTGTGCTCACTTTTATCACTTGCTACCTTGCTGTTTTTATATTTTCAGATTACAAAAACCATTATCTACTATCCATATTGCACTTGTATCACCATCTCTTCGCCGAACTAGTGCACCTATACAATTTACCATTGTATTGGGTGTGTTGGGGACACGAGGGACTCTTTGTTATTTGGTTGCAGGGTTGCTTGAGAGAGACCATCTTCATCCTATGCCTCCCACGGATTGATAAAACCTTAGGCCATCCACTTGAGGGAAATTTGCTACTGTCCTACAAACCTCTGCACTTGGAGGCCCAACAACGTCTACGAGAAGAAGGTTGTGTAGTAGACATCAAGCTCTTTTCTGGCGCCGTTGCCGGGGAGGTTAGCGCTTGAAGGTATATCTTTAGATCTTGCAATAGAATCTTTTAGTTTCTTGTTTTATCACTAGTTTAGTTTATAAAAGAAAATTACAAAAAATGGAATTGAGGGTACCTCATATGCTTCATCTTTTCAATATCTTTCGTGAGTATGATGGAAAGGAAAATTGTGCCAAAGTGTTAGAAGAAGAATGCATTAAAATGTTTGGCACTAAATATTTGGATGATGAGCATGATTGCAATGTTGTTAGTATGAATTCATTGAATATCCATGATGCTAATGATATGCAAAGCCACAAGCTTGGGGATGCTATGTTTGATGAAGATGATATTTTCTCTCCCTCAAGTTTTGATGTGCAAATTTATTATGATGAAAGCATGCCTCCTATCTATGATGATTATTGTGATGACACGTATGCTTTAAAGAATAATGATAACAATGAAACTTGTCATCTTGATTTCAATTTTCAATCCCATGATAGTTATTTTGTTGAGTTTGCTCTCACTACTATTCATGAGAAGAAATTTGCTTATGTGGAGAGTAATAAAAATTCCATGCTTAGGTATCATGAAAAGAGTGATTTATGTGATGATTATATTGTTGAATTAATTCATGATGCTACTGAAAATTATTATGAGGGAGGAATATATGCTTGTAGGAATTGCAATAATATCAAGTTTCCTCTCTATGTGCTTAAAGTTTTAAAGTCATGCTTATTCTGCCTTCCTATGCTAGTTGATTATTGTTCCCATAAGTTATTTGCTCACAAAATACCTATTCATAGGAAGAGGGTTAGACTTAAATGTGTTAGTCATATTCTTCATGATGCTCTCTTTATGTTTTAATTCTTGTCTTTTATATGAGCATCATTGAAATCATCATGCCTATCTAGGGGCGTTAAACGATAGCGCTTGTTGGGAGGCAACCCAATTTTATTTTTGTTCTTTGCTTTTTGCTCCTGTTTAGTAATAAATAATTCATCTATCTTCTTTTATGATTGTGTTTTTATGTTTTAATTAGTGTTTGTGCCAAGTAAAGCCTTTAGGATCTTCTTGGGTGATTGTTATTTGATCTTGCTGTAAAAAACAGAAAGTATGTGCTCACGAGGATAATTTTCATTTTTTACCAGAGAGCGATAAAATACCAATTCTACTTGCAGTATATTAATAAACGAATTTCCTAGGATTTACTAATTTCTCAGTATTTTTGGAGTTACATAAGTATTGGAAACCTACAGATTACTACAGATTATTCTGTTTTTTGACAGATTCTGTTTTCTATGTGTTGTTTGCTTATTTTGATGAATCTATGAGTAGTATCGGAGGGTATGAATCATAGAGATGTTGTAATACAGTAAATATTACACCAATATAAATAAATAATAAGTTCACAACAGTACCTAAGTGGTGATTTATTTTCTTATACTAACGGAGCCTACGAGTTTTCTGTTAAGTTTTGTGTTGTGAAGTTTTCAAGTTTTGGGTAAAGATTCGATGGACTATGGAATAATGAGTGACAAGAGCCTAAGCTTGGGTATTCCCAAGGCACCCCAATGTAACATTCAAGGACAACCAAGAGCCTAAGCTTGGGGATGCCCCAGAAGGCATCCCCTCTTTCGTCTTCGTTCATCGGTAACTTTACTTTGAGCTATATTTTTATTCACCACATGATATGTGTTTTGCTTGGAGAGTAAATTTATTTTGTTAGGATTTTCTTGATGTTATTTATAAAAATGTTTTGCATCTTTTATTTCAATAAAAATGGCATTTATAGCCTTTACTATGCCTATTTTACAAGTCCACATGTTGCGGTTTGAAAACAGAAAGTTTACCGCTGTTGCAAAAATTCCCTAGAAAAGTCAGAATGCGATAAAATGTTGAAACCTTTTGCATAATAAGATCTGATATATTTACTAGAGTGGGAATTTTATTTCATAATTTTTGGAGGTAGGGAAGTATGAATCTTGCTGCACTCTTTACAGACTATCCCGTTTAGCCAGATCGCTGTTATGTTTGCATTGTTTGCATATGTTTGCTTCTTTAATGATTCTATTTGAGGATAGGACTATTAAATATGTAGAGGCATTTAGTATGCAATGTTGAATAATAATTTTAGTGATTTGCTATAGTAGAGTATTATAAGGTTTTTGCATTGGTTTATACTAACTTATCTCACGAGTCCCTGTTGAGTTTTGTGTGGATGAAACTTTTGTGTAACATCCCAAAATTCTAAATTTTGGAATGTTATAATAAATAGATAGATTTGATAGATTGTTTGATTGATTGTCTGAAAGTGAGTGAATTCAAAACTTTTGAAAGTTAAATGAGAGGGAATAAAAGGACTTTCCCAAACTTTCATAGCTGCTTTCTGCTCTCCATGAATTCAAATACTTTTTCATCACGAAACCCAGGAGAGAAGATGACATGACTTCTTCCATTTAATTAAATGACAAGGGGTGTTGAAAATATTTGAATTTCATTTGAGAATATTTCTGAAACTTTATGCAACCCAATGATTTTCACAAGCGAAGATAAAATGACTTCTTCAAACCTATGAAATATGAGATGGGAGTTTCAAAGAATTAAATCCAAAGTTCTTTTGAATTTATTTTCGATTTGGAGTTATTTGAGTTTTATTCAAATTATTTTTCTCCAAAAATAAAATACATGAAAAATAGGGTAACATGTTCCCTACAATAGAAAATTAGAGAAAAATTAATTTGAAATCATTTTGGTTTTTTAAAATGATTTTTAGTGGATTTTAATAGACCAGTAGCACTCTTTGATTTATTTGATTTTGTGTGGATTTTATTGGATTTTACTAAAATGTCCATGTTGTAGAAAATCTTTTTCTGAAAATTTTGATATATTATATGCCTATATAATATATTTTTTTCTATTTGTTTTTATCCCTTTTGTTTGTCTCGAAAACAAATTAAAAAAAACTTCTCCCGACTGGGCCGGCCCAGCACCAGGCCAGGCCACGGCCCAGACGCAGCGCCACCTTCCTCCTCCCGTGCACGTCATGGACTCGCCGGAGTCCGGCGCTCCTACGGCGCTGACCGCCCCTTTCCCAAGCCAGGAGCCGCCCCGACCCTTTATAACCCGAGGCACCGCGCCGCCCCGCGCCACCCCTCGCGCCGCCGCTGCCGCTGCAGTGCCCCGCCTCTCGCGCCGCCTCGCCGGACTTCGCCGCT
>NC_057803.1:30501185-30508423 GCF_018294505.1 Triticum aestivum
CGTCGCCGCGCCTCGCCACCGCGCCGCCCCACGCCACCCCTTGTCGCCGCCCCCGCTCGCCGTCAAAGCCGCCGGCGAGATCCGCCGTAACCGCCGCCATCGCCGCCTCCCCGGAGAGCCACCGGAAAACTGCCACCGCTGCCGGTTTATTTCGCCCAAGCCGGTAAAAGCCGCCGCTTTTTCTTTTGGTTAAAAAAAACCCTAGATCGGTTTTCCACAGAAAACCTAGATCTGATGTTTTTTGTTGTTGTTTAGTTATGTAGTGAGCATTCACTAGTTATGCCTTTGGAGTAAACGGTTTTCGTCGGTTTTGTTTCTGAAGCGAACGTTCGTTAGATAGGTTTTTTTTCTTTTTCTGTTATTTTCGGCCAGGGACCTATTTGTGATAGTTTTTCTTACAGATTAGTCCCTCGGTTTCAAACGACTATAACTTTTTACATGTTAGTCCAAATTCAACGAAACCAACGCCCACATCTTCGTTATGATCCCCTCTATCCTGATAAACAACTTAAACATGTTTTTGAAAAGTTTAAAATTTGAATTAGATCAGATTTGAATTCAAACTTTGTTTGATCATAACTTGAGTTTCATAGCTTCGTTTGAGTTGATTCTTTTTGCATATCGAAGCTCTTGACCTAAACATTCTAATAAGGCCAAATTCACATAATTTTGGTACTGTTAGAAATTGTTTTATGTTGCAAGAGTTATTTGCTTGGTTTTGATGTTTCCGAATCGTCTTCTTCATTCTTTCTGGTCTTTTGAGTGATTTTTTATGTGTGGTTACTATTGCTTGCTTACGATAGATTGACCGGAGTGTGACGAGTAGAACTATCAAGAGCTTTGAGTGCGAATCATCTTCATCAACATTGCAGGCAAGTTCACACTTTGATCATGCCTCTTTCATACCCAGTTTTATTGCATTAGATCAATCCTCACACATTGCATGATTAGGATCTAATTAAATTATGGGATGGGAAGTAGATGATGAGGTAGAACCTATTACCTGTTTATTATCAAACCCTTGGGAGTTACTATTACGTTATGCTTACATTGCCATACTATGCTCGTAGACGTGGATTGGGTTTTGAGAGTATTCATGACAGATGTGAGATTGTTAATTAATGGTTTACTTAAGGTGGCAACTTGAACACACATCTGGGTGGATGGGGCACCGGGTTATTCCAGGATTGCCTGTCTAGGCACCTGGGTAGACCAGGATTGCCTGTTTTTTTATGGACCGCCACCCAGGCTCAAAGGGATCATGAGATTATTCATACTAGAAACTTCCATGTGCAGCCACAAGCTATTATGGGCTCTAGCATAGTTGATTAATTCGTGTGAACTCTTACAGTGGTAGACTAGCAGATGTAGGGGTTGTAGGTGGTATGGTCTACCCATCGTAAGGTGCAAACGCTTCTGAAAGTCTATGTCTCAGTCATCCGTCTTCTCAAACACCATGTAGTGCAAGAAACCAAACGGAGGCGATCGAGTCTTGTGGGGAAAAGTGCGCAAACCTCTGTAGAGTGTATAAACTAATCATGATTAGCCGTGTCCCTGATTATGGACGTCTTGAGTATCTAGTTCTTGGATTATCCTGTTGATCTCATCACGTTACTTTAAATGAATATTGTTGGGTTTTAATGATGTTACTTAATTGGGATTGAGAATGTTGTCAACCATTCTCAATGTTCAACAACCACCATGATAGTTAAATAAAATTTATTCCTTTGCAGTAGGGAAAAATTGGCTTTTCGCAAAAACTATAACCATAGAGCTTTTCCACCAGCCAAATATGCATGTAGTGATAGCCATTATTCATCATTGTCCTCTAGTGTGAATTTGCCAGTACATTCAATGTACTGACCCTTTGTGGCCGCAACGTCTCATGTTGCAGGAATCTTACGACGAGTAAGTGATACGTTAGGGTTATGATTTCTACACTCAACTTTGCCGTGGGTGTTGATGGGAATCCACAACCTTGTTGTTACTTCCACTATTTTGGATTGAGGTAATAGTATTTACGTTACTTTTTACATGTGATTTACCTCTGTTATAAATCCTTGAGTACTGTGTGTGTCAGCATACCGACCCAGGGATGACACTTAAGCATAGAGACTTGATCCATTCGGGTCGGGTCGCTATAAGATGGTATCAGAGCACATGTTGACTGTAGGACATGACCCTAGAAACTGGCAAGCCCATAGAAAGGATTTTCTCTAAAACTTTCCCTTTCAAAAAAGATCTTTTACCTCTCTTCTCTTCTGAGCTTATTCAAAAATTCCCTTTAGTGAGACCATACCCCATTCCCTTTTGACCACATGAAGATTCGACTGATGAGACCACTCCAAGAAGTACAAGATATCGGACAACTAAGACCACTTCGAAATGAAGAGTATTTTCCGTAAATCTGAATAATGGAAACTACAACGGTTGAAGACCTAAGACAAGTAGAATTTGAAGGCTCTGAAGAATTCCCAGATTTGTATGACCTAGGAAGGTTACCCTTATGGAACTTGGCAGACTATGGAAGTTGTCAATACCCGAGATTAAGGTGTATCGGAGAAAGACTGAAACAAGGAGCATGAGAACTCGAAGTTTTGTCAAAGAAAACCCTAAGGATGGAGATATCAACTATGGAATGATAGCTCATGGCAATGACAAGGGCAGAAACACGGTTATCCGTGATGTCATCGCCGCTGATGCTATTGTCACCGTGCTAAGTTAAGGATGCATTTCTTCAGAATGGATTTGATGGAAGAAGGCTGACGTAGCAGCTATCAGCAAAAGATGAAGTTTTAACCTCAGCCGGTGTATCACCAGGATCCGGAGTGTTACATCAAGAAGTTAAGATGGAGCTACAAGAAGCCGTATTTTGACAAGGAGCATTTCGCGAAGAACTTAGGACCCAGAAGTTGAAGTAGCCAAGATGGAGGAGCTACAACCTCGAGATACCGGAGATTTGTCAGGAATTGAAGGACAGTATGACCATGGCTCATGCCAAGGATGTTGAAACCCAGAAGTTTGGAATGCAACTCCAGAATATTCAAGGATGTCACCAGAGACTTTGCTACAGCAGAGATGAGCTGGCAAAAGGACTTGAGAAAGACAAGTATGATCGGAAGAAGCCATTGGAGGCATGAACAAGGCTTGAAGAGTTTGGAGACGTTGAAGATTTATTGACCTTTAGAAGACCAAACTCCTGTTATATACCTACGTTAGATGCGACGTTTGTGAGCTGTCATTTGTTTGATGTTTTTCCCGACAGCCACAAATAAAAACTATCTTTTCCAAACTTCTGTTTGTATTGTGTGTATCCCTCTCTATCTCTCTTATCTCACCCCAAACCCATGGACCCAATAGAAGATGAAGGAAGATGAGCTTATATTTTCTGGACCGATGAGTCAATTGGAGACGGACCAATGGATTCAGAACATGGAGGATCACATGGAGAAAAACCCTATAGTCGGAAAGGATATGACCCAGCATGCTCTTTAGTGCTTTGAAAGAGGTGTTGCTACTTGGTGGAGAATGTACGAAACCATCAATGGATGGCAAGGAGTAACCACTTGGAAAGAATTTAAGTTGACTCTGCCAAAGTCTCGCTTGTGTCCCAGAAGTTGAAGCCTTATGGAAAGGATATGAAGAAACCTTGTGCATGCAAGATTTGTGGAGAAATAGGACACGCCCATAAAGAACACAAGGATGAATGCCCTAATTGTGAAGGAAGTCACCCAATTGAAGAATGCCCAATTAGGCAGATTACTCGTTTCTTGTGTGAAGGGACTACCCACTATCCTGCTCAGTGTCACATTTACCCCATGGTACAACGAACCATCTAGCAGAAGAAAGAAGTAATGAAAGGAGCCCTCGTGGAAATTTTAGAAGTTGTGATGAAGGAAGAGATGGAGGAAACACCCAAAGAAGAACTAATTAAACCCTACACCAAGTCATGCTATTCATGTGGAGAAGAAGGACACATCTCCCAAAATTGTTTGAATGGGGATCTAGTAGAATTCCTGACGGAGGAAGTAGAGTATGACCCACAAGAAATAGAAGCCATGATTGGCATGGAAAGGTCCAGGAAGAGAAGTAGATTGGATACCAGGAAGGACCTGAGTCATATCACCTGTTACAGGTGCAAGGAGTCAGGGCACTACCTCAACAATTGCCCAAAAAGGAAACCTCGATACTTGTCAGAAGTAATATGTTTTCGTTGTAATGAAGCAGGGCACTTTGCCAGAGATTGTCCCAAAGAGAAGGAGACTTGTGATAAATAGTTGAGTCTGTGAAAAGTATAGTAGTAGAAGTGAGAACAACTCTTTTGTATCAAGGTGTTGAGTTGAGACATGTAATGGAAGAGCGAGAGATTGTAATCATTGGAGAACGAATAAAGTTAGCATCGTTGGTACTGATATGGATTTTATGAGTTGTAACTCTATGAAGAAGAATTTTGGCCATTTTGAGGATATGAGAAATATGGTCTATGGAAGATTTGTGCATTTTAAGGGTGGTAGTACCCTGTAAGAACCGTTGACCCCTGGAAAAGATAAGGATACTCCACTAAGTGGATTTCGGACAAAATGCATATGAGTTTTGTCTCGATATGTGTGATACCCCAAGAGTATGTAGGATAAAGTTGGAGACCGTCAGTTGTTTGGACCAAATGTGATCAAGGAGTCAGAAGAGAATGTTAAGTTGATTCGAGATAGACTGGAGGTAGCTCAGTCCAGGCAGAAGAGTTATGTAGACTAAAAAACCCGCAAGGAGGTAGTCTATGAAATTGGAGATAGAGCATGTCTTTGTGTTCCCTCTCTGCGAGGAGTTAAACGATTTGGAGTTAAGGGAAAATTAGCCCCGAGATTTGTAGGACCATACCGAGTTTTGGAGCGTATGGGAGAAGTGGCCAACAAGTTGGAGTCACTCGAAGGACTGTCAGGAGTTCAGGATGTGTTTCACGTTCCCCAGTTGAAGAAGTGCCATGCAGAGATGGCCAATATTCCCCTGTAAGGACGCTTGACCCTGGAAAGGATAATGATGTTCCACGAAGTGGAATATGGATTTCATAAGTATAAGTTTTTATCTCGGTATGAGGGATACCCCACGAGGATGAAGAGATGAATTACTATTGGATATAAAGGAGGTGTGATGTTGGAAATATGGATCAATGGAAACTCCACGATGAGTCTGCGTAATCATGTCCTAGTTTGGTGCCAATAGAAGGAAGGAAGACATTACAATTGGATGGATTTAAGAATACTAGGAAGTTGGAAGTTGGAATAATGATCAGTTGCCCGATGATAAGTTCAAGGACTACAAGTGATGAGATGGGCCATAACCCACAGGCCCCAGGATCTGCCAAGAAGCAAGCACATTCTTGCTGAAGGAAAAACCCTGGAGGAAGTTACGATTTTATCGACAGACGATTTTATAGGAGTTTACGCAAAACCTGAGAGTGGTGAAGGAACGATAGATGTTTGTTTGGCTTGCAGAATCAATGGATTATTCCGAACGCAGTTCGTGGACAAGAGAAATTCTGCAATGCTTGTGAGGATGACCGAGTGTTAGAACGCGAGATTCGCTAAACCGTATACAAGGTAATGATTTGGGTGCGGGATGGATTGATCACCATACCGACTTACTCTTATTATTCGCCTTGCTATATGGGATGGTAAATCTGAGTGACTTGCCTATAGTAGAGAGACGATGATAATAAACCTCGTTTGAACCTTAGAATGGTATAAGTATTTTCCCTTGTACACGGCAGTTGTTGCCAACCGTAGGTTATACGGTGAGATTCAACCCTGACCCATTTCCTGCAGGAGAAACCATAAATTGTTGACCACCATGAGATATGGATAGTTGTTTAGTTTTGGCGCCAGACCCGTCAGCTAAGAAGGCCCAATCTCGGAATAACCTTACCAAGAGGAAATGAGAGAAGAATTGAGGAAAAGGTTATGCCACTACCGGAAGAGCCCAGAGATGGAATTATACTAAAGATCTGAGAAGACCGACACTGTCAAGGATAAGGATGGAGTATATAAGTTTTGATGGAATCGTAACCATGTTTCTAAGGGTGGTACCACCCCAGACCTCTGGAGATGATCGATGGATTTTGAGAAGACCCCAAACCCTAACCTATTTTCTTGCTAACCTCTCCGAATCTCGAGGACGAGATTCATTTTAAGGGTGGTAGGTTTGTAACATCCCAAAATTCTAAATTTTGGAATGTTATAATAAATAGATAGATTTGATTGATTTTTTGATTGATTGTCTGAAAGTGAGTGAATTCGAAACTTTTGAAAGTTAAATGAGAGGGAATAAAAGGACTTTCCCAAACTTTCATATTTGCTTTCTGCTCTCCGTGAATTCAAATACTTTTTCATCACGAAACCCTGGAGAGAAGATGACATGACTTCTTCCATTTAATTAAATGACAAGGGGTGTTGAAAATATTTGAATTTCATTTGAGAATATTTCAATTCTGAAACTTTATGCAACTCAATGATTTTCATGAGCAAAGATAAAATGACTTCTTGAAACCTATGAAATATGAGTTGGGAGTTTCAAAGAATTAAATTCAAAAATCTTTTGAATTTATTTTCGATTTGGAGTTATTTGAGTTTTATTCAAATTATTTTTCTCCAAAAATAAAATACATGGAAAATATGGTAACATGTTCCCTACAATAGAAAATTGGAGAAAAATTAATTTGAAATCATTTTGGTTTTTTTAAATGATTTTTAGTGGATTTTAATAGACCAGTAGCACTCTTTGATTTATTTGATTTTGTGTGGATTTTATTGGATTTTACTAAAATGTCCATATTGTAGAAAATCTTTTTCTGAAAATTTTGATATATTATATGCCTATATAATGTTTTTTTCTATTTGCTTTTATCCCTTTTGTTTGTCTGGAAAACAAATTAAAAAAAAAACTTCTCCCGACTGGGCCGGCCCAGCACCAGGCCAGGCCACGGCCCAGACGCAGCGCCGCCTTCCTCCTCCCGCGCGCGTCATGGACTCGCCGGAGTCCGGCGCTCCTACGCCGCCGGCCGCCCCTTTCCCCAAGCCAGGAGCTGCCCCGGCCCTTTATAAGCCGAGGCACCGCGCCGCCCCGCGCCACCCCTCGCGCCGCCGCCGCCGCTGCAATGCCCCGCCTCTCGCGCCGCCTCGCCGGACTTCGCCGCCGCCGCTGCATGCTCCGCCCGCCATCGCAGCTAGCGCCGCTGCCGCTTCCTG
>NC_057803.1:30508769-30518598 GCF_018294505.1 Triticum aestivum
CCGCCCCCGCTCGCCGTCAAAGCCGCCGGCGAGATCCGCCGCCATCGCCGCCTCGCCGGAGAGCCACCGGAAAACCGCCACCGCGGCCGGTTTATTTCGCCCAAGCCGGTAAAAGCCGCCGCTTTTTCTTTCAGTTAAAAAAAACCCTAGATCGGTTTTCCACAGAAAACCTAGATCTGATGTTTATTTTGTTGTTTAGTTATGTAGTGAGCGTTCACTAGTTATGCCTTTGGAGTAAACGGTTTTCATCGGTTTTGTTTCTGAAGCGAACGTTCGTTAGATAGGTTTTTTTTCTTTTTCTGTTATTTCCGGCCAGGGACCTATTTGTGATAGTTTTTCTTATAGATTAGTCCCTCGGTTTCAAACGACTATAACTTTTTACACGTTAGTCCAAATTCAACGAAACCAATGCCCACATCTTCGTTATGATCCCCTCTATCCTGATAAACAACTTAAACATGTTTTTGAAAAGTTTAAAATTTGAATTAGATCAGATTTGAATTCAAATTTCGTTTGATCATAACTTGAGTTTCGTAGCTCCGTTTGAGTTGATTCTTTTTGCATATCGAAGCTCTTGACCTAAACATTCTAATGAGGACAAATTCACATAATTTTGGTACTGTTAGAAATTGTTTTATGTTGCAAGAGTTATTTGCTTGGTTTTGATGTTTCCGAATCGTCTTCTTCGTTCTTTCTGGTCTTTTGAGTGATTGCTTATGTGTGGTTACTATTGCTTGCTTACGATAGATTGGCCGGAGTGTGACGAGTAGAACTATCAAGAGATTTGAGTGTGAATCATCTTCATCAACATTGCAGGCAAGTTCACACTTTGATCATACCTCTTTCATACCCAGTTTTTATTGCATTAGATCAATCCTCACACATTGCATGATTGGGATCTAATTAAATTGTGGGATGGGAAGTAGATGATGAGGTAGAACCTATTACCTATTTATTATCAAACCCTTGGGAGTTACTATTACGTTATGCTTACATTGCCATACTATGCTCATAGACGTGGATTGGGTTTTGAGAGTATTCATGACAGATGTGAGATTCTTAATTAATGGTTTACTTAAGGTGGCAACTTAAACACACATCTGGGTGGATTGAGGCACCAGGTTATTCTAGGATTGCCTGTCTAGGCACCTGGGTGGACTAGGATTGCCTGTTTTTTTATGGACCGCCACCCAGGCTCAAAGGGATAATGAGATTATTCATACTAGAAACTTCCGTGTGCAGCCACAAGCTATTATGGTCTCTAGCATAGTTGATTAATTCGTGTGAACTCTTACAGTGGTAGACTAGCAGATGTAGGGGTTGTAGGTGGTACGGTCTACCCATCGTAAGGTGCAAACGCTTCTGAAAGACTATGTCTCGGTCATCCGTCTTCTCAAACACCATGTAGTGCGAGAAACCAAACGGAGGCGATCGAGTCTTGTGGGGAAAAGTGCGCAAACCTCTGCAGAGTGTATAAACTAATCATGATTAGCCGTGTCCCCGATTATGGACGTCTTGAGTATCTAGTTCTTGGATTATCGTGTTGATCTCATCACGTTACTTTAAATGAATATTGTTGGGTTTTAATGATGTTACTTAATTGGGATTAAGAATGCTGTCAACCATTCTCAATGTTCAACAACCACCATGATAGTTAAATAAAATTTATTCCTTTGCAGTAGGGAAAATTGGCTTTTCACAAAAACTATAATCATAGAGCTTTTCCACCAGCCAAATATGCATGTAGTGATAGCCATTATTCATCATTATCCTCTGGTGTGAATTTGCCAGTACATTCAATGTACTGACCCTTTGTGGCTGCAACGTCTCATGTTGCAGGAATCTTACGATGAGTAAGTGATACGTTAGGGTTACGATTTCTACACTCAACTTTGCCGTGGGTGTTGATGGGAATCCACAACCTTGTTGTTACTTCCGCTATTTTGGATTGAGGTAATAGTATTTACGTTACTTTTTACATGTGATTTACCTCTGTTATAAATCCTCGAGTACTGTGTGTGTCAGCATACCGATCCAGGGATGACACTTAAGCACAGAGACTTGATCCATTCGGGTCAGGTCGCTACAAGATGGTATCAGTGTGATGATCATCATTATTGACACTTAAGCAGCGAGACTTGATCCATTCGGGTCGGGTCGCTACAAGATGACACTTAAGTATTGAGTTGTAAGTAAATAAAAGTGTGATGATCATCATTATTAGAGCATTGTCCAGTGAGGAAATGATGATGGAGACTATGATTCCCCCACAAGTCGGGATGAGACTCCGGACGAAAAATATAAAAAAATAGAAAAAGAGGCCATAAAAAGAAGGAGAAGGCCCAAAAAATGAGAGAAAAAGAGAGAAGGGGCAATGCTACTATCCTTTTTCCACACTTGTGCTTCAAAGTAGCACCATGATCTTCATGATAGAGAGTCTCCTACGATATCACTTTCATATACTAGTGGGAAATTTTCATTATAGAACTTGGCTTGTATATTCCAATGATGAGCTTCCTCAAAATGCCCTAGGTCTTCATGAGCAAGCGAGTTGGATGCACACCCACTTAGTTTCTTTTGTTGAGCTTTCATATACTTATAGCTCTAGTGCATCTGTTGCATGGCAATCCCTACTCTACATAGATATCGACTGATGGGCATCTCCATAGCCCGTTGATACGCCTAGTTGATGTGAGACTATCTTCTCCTTTTTTTGTCTTCTCCACAACCACCCTTCTATTCCACATATAGTGCTATATCCATGGCTCACACTCATATATTGTGTGAAGATTGAGAAAGTTTGAGAACATCAAAATTATGAAACAATTGCTTGGCTTGTCATCGGGGTTGTGCATGATTTAAATATTTTGTGTGGTGAAGATAGAGCATAGCCAGACTATATGATTTTGTAGGGATAGCTTTGTTTGGCCATGTTATTTTGAGAAGACATGTTTGCTTTGTTAGTATGCTTGAAGTATTATTGTTTTTATGTCAAAATAAACTTTTGTCTTGAATCTTATGGATCTGAATATTCTTGCCACAATAAAGAGAACTACATGGATAAATATGTTAGGTAACATTCCACATCAAAAATTCTGTTTTATCATTTACCTACTCGAGGATGAGCAGGAATTAAGCTTGGGGATGCTTGATACGTCTCCAACGTATCTATAATTTTTGATTGTTCCATGCTATTATATTATCAACCTTGGATGTTTTATATGCATTTATATGCTATTTTATATGATTTTTGGGACTAACCTATTAACCTAGAGCCTAGTGCCAGTTTCTGGTTTTTCCTTGTTTTAGAGTATCGCAGAAAAGGAAAATCAAACAGAGTCCAATTGACCTGAAACTTCACGAAACTTATTTTTGGAACGGAAGCAATCCTGGAGACTTGGAGTAGATGCCAGGGAAGCTTCAAAGGAGGCACGAGGTAGGGAGGCGTGCCCTACCCCCTGGGCGCCCCCCACCCTCGTGGGCCCCTCGTGGCTCCCCTGACCGACTTCTTTCTCCTATATATATATCCATATACCCTAAAAACATCAGAGAGCACAATAGATCAGGAGTTCCACCACCATAAGCCTCCGTAGCCACTGAAAACCAATCTAGACCCGTTCCGGCACCCTACCGGAGGGGGGGGGGAATCCCTCTCCGGTGGCCATATTCATCATCCCGGTGCTCTCCATGACGAGGATCGAGTAGTTCACCCTCGGGGCTGAGCGTATGTACCAGTAGCTATGTGTTTGATCTCTCTCTCTCTTGTGTTCTTGAGGTGGTACGATCTTGATGTATCGCGAGCTTTGCTATTATAGTTGGATCTTATGATGTTTCTCCCCCTCTACTCTCTTCTAATGGGTTGAGTTTTCCCTTTGAAGTTATCTTATCGGATTGAGTCTTTAAGGATTTGAGAACACTTGATGTATGTCTTGCACGTGCTTATCTGTGGTGACAGTGGGATATCATGTGATCCACTTGATGTATGTTTTGGTGATCAACTTGCGAGTTCTGTGACCTCATGAACTTATGCATAGGGGTTGGCACACGTTTTCGTCTTGACTCTCCGGTAGAAACTTTGGGGCACTCTTCGAAGTACTTTGTGTTGGTTTGAATAGATGAATCTGAGATTGTGTGATGCATATTGTATAATCATACCCACGGATACTTGAGGTGACATTGGAGTATCTAGGTGACATTAGGGTTTTGGTTGATTTGTGTCTTAAGGTGTTATTCTAGTATGAACTCTATGATAGATTGAACGGAAAGAATAGCGTCATGTTATTTTACTACAGACTCTTGAATAGGTCGATCAGAAAGAATAACTTTGAGGTGGTTTTGTACCCTGCCATAATCTCTTCGTTTGTTCTCCGCTATTGTTGACTTTGGAGTGACTCTTTGTTGCATGTTGAGGGATAGTTATATGATCCAAATATGTTATTATTGTTGAGAGAACTTGCACTAGTGAAAGTATGAACCCTAGGCCTTGTTCCAAAGCATTGCAATACCATTTGTGCTCACTTTTATCACTTGCTACCTTGCTCTTTTTATATTTTTAGATTACAAAAACCATTACCTACTATCCATATTGCACTTGTATCACCATCTCTTCGCCGAACTAGTGCACCTATACAATTTACCATTGTATTGGGTGTGTTGGGGACATGAGGGACTCTTTGTTATTTGGTTGCAGGGTTGCTTGAGAGAGACCATCTTCATCCTACGCCTCCCACGGATTGATAAAACCTTAGATCATCCACTTGAGGGAAATTTGCTACTGTCCTACAAACCTCTGCACTTGGAGGCCCAACAACGTCTACGAGAAGAAGGTTGTGTAGTAGACATCACATGGCCAACATGTATAAGGAGATTCCTGACAAAGCCTTGGAGAATCATAAGCTAGGCTCTATATATTATCTGTTGTCTGGTCTGACCGCCATCAACACCATCTTGAGGCACACATTGTTGCCCAAATAAGGAGATCACAGGATGATCAGAGTCCATTCCATAAATTTGCTGCAGTTGTTTGATGTGCCCGAGAAGTTCAAAGTAATGAGTTTGATTGTTGAGACAACCAAGAGGACAGCATCCGATCAGAAGAGATCTTGTGGGTATGCTCCACACATCCAGATGCTCATCAACTCCAAGATGGGCACATGCACATACTTATTGGACAAGGAACATGATACGTATCCAACGTATCTACTTCTCCTAACGCTTTTCCTCTTGTTTTGGACTCTAATTTGCATGAGTTGAATGAAACTAACCCCGGACTGACGCTGTTTTCAGCAGAACTACCATGGTGTTGTTTTTGTGCAGAAATAGAAGTTATCGGAATGGAACGAAATTTTGCGATGATTTTTTATATCAATAATAAGAATTTCTGGAGCCAAGACCTGCCGGAGAGGGGCGCCTAGGTGGGCACAACCCACCAGGGCGCGCCCCCTCTCCTGGCGCGCCTAGGTGGGTTGTCCCCACCCGGTGGCCCTGCTGATGACCCCCCTGATACTATAAAATCACATTATTCCAGAAAAAATTAGGGAAAAAGAATTATCGCGATCCACAAGACGGAGCCGCTGCCATGCCCTGTTCTTCCTCGGGAGGGAAGATCTGGAGTCCGTTTGGGGCTCCGGAGATGTGGGTCTTTGTTCTTCGTCATCACCAACCCTTCTCCATCGCCAATTCCATGATGCTCCCCACTGGGAGTGAGTAATTCCTTCGTAGGTGTGACACCCCCGATTCGACCGTACACTAATCATACATGCAAACGTGTACGATCAAGATCAGGGACTCACGGGAAGATATCACAACACAACTCTACAAATAAAATAAGTCATACAAGCATCATATTACAAGCCAGGGGCCTCGAGGGCTCGAATACAAGAGCTCGATCATAGACGAGTCAGCGGAAGCAACAATACCTAAGTACAGACATAAGTTAAACAAGTTTGCCTTAAGAAGGCTAGCACAAACTGGGATACAGATCGAAAGAGGCGCAGGCCTCCTTGTCGTGGAATTGTCACGGCAGATGTCCTAGAGCAAGGACTTAGTCGTAGGGCCATCGCACTAGGAAGCTTAAAGGGGTTAATCGGGACAAAGGACACGAGAAGGTTTTATACTAGTTCAGCCCCTTACGATGAAGGTAAAAGCCTACGTCTAGTTGGGATTCGTATTGCTGGGGTTTCGATCACCAAGAGGCTCAACTCGCCGGCTTGGTTATCGATTTGTTGTCTCTTGCCCTAAGCCGCCACCGGGTCATCCCCTTATATACATGGGTTGACACCTGGTGGCCTACAGAGTCCCGGCCGGCTCATAATCGTGTCCGTCCCGGTGACTTTCTTTACATGCCTTTCTTTACAAGTCTTTCCTTACATGCGGTGGTCTACAGTATCGGGCCTTAAGCCGCCTCCAGGCCCTTGGGCCTTCTATAAGGTTTAATAAACTATCGTCTTGAATGTTTATGTAACACCCTCGATGCGACTATAGCTCCCACGTGTCGAGGCACGACTTAGAGACATAATCGCATTGAAGGCATATGTCGCAAGTTAGGCAATCTTCACAACATCCCATGTAATGTAAATAATAAAGGGGAGATAACATAGTTGGCTTACATTCGCCACGTCAATCAAGTACATAAATAACATTACATCATCCAAACACTCATGGCCCGACTACGGCGCCAAAATAAAAGAGAAGCCAACATGCGACAACGGTCCCGTTCACCCCCAATTGGGCACCACTACTGATCATCGGGAAAGGAAACATAGTATCGTTGAGAGTCTTCATCGAACTCCCACTTGAGCTCATACGCGTCTCCTGGAGCGGAATCATCAGGCCCTGCATCTGGTGTAATGGTAATCTGTGAGCCATAGGGACTCAGCAATCTCGCACCCTCGCGATCAAGACTATTTAAGCTTATAGGTGTGGCAAGGTAAAATATGAGTGGAGCTGCAGCAAGCGACTAGCATGTATGGTGGCTATCTTATTCGCAAAGGAGAGCGAGAAGAGGAGGCAAAGCGCGAGCGAGAAACTAAAGAGCAACCTGCGCAAACATTACTCCAACACCGTGTCCACTTCCCGGACTCCGCCGAGAAGAGGCCATCACGGCAACACACTCGGTTGATTCATTTTAGTTAAGTTAAGGTTAAAGTTATCTACAACCGGACATTAACAAATTCCCATCTGCCCATAACCGCGGGCACGGCTTTCAAAAGTTCAATCCCTATAGGGGAATCCCAACTTAGCCCATGACAAGCTCTCACGGTCAACAAAGGAATAGACCTCCTCCCAAGACGTTCCGATCAGACTCGGTATCTCGGTAACTCAAGACACTTCGACAGGTTAAAACAAGACCAGCAACACCGCCCGAATGTGCCGACAAATCCCGATAGGATCTGCACATATCTCTTTCTCAGGGCACACTCAGATAAGCAATCCGTACAACTAAAACCAGCCCTCGAGTTTCCCCGAGGTGGCGCTGCAAGGGGCTCTAGTTTGGACCAACACTCAGAGGAGCACTGGCCTGGGGGGGTTAAAATAAGATGACCCTTGTGTCTACAGAACCCAAGGGAAAGAAAAGGCTAGGTGGCAAATGGTAAGACCAATGTTGGGCATTGCTGGAAAAGCTTTAATCAAGGCGAATTATCAAGGGGTTCCCATTATAACCCAACCGCGTAAGGAACGCAAAAATCCGGGAACATAACACCGATATGACGGAAACTAGGGCGGCAAGAGTGGAACAAAACACTAGGCGAGAGGCTGAGCCTTCCACCCTTTACCAAGTATATAGATGCATTAAGATAACAAGGCAATATAATGATATCCCAACAAGTAAATAAAAGATGTTCCAACAAGGAACGGCCTCCAATCTTCACCTGCAACTAGCAACGCTATAAGAGGGGCTGAGCAAAGCGGTAACATAGCCAATCAACGGTTTGCTAGGACAATGGTGGGTTAGAGGTTTGACATGGCAATTTGGGAGGCTTGCAAGCAAGTGGTAGGCATCATAGCAATGGCATAGCAAAAGAGCGAGCAAACTAGCATAGCAAAGATAGTAGTGATTTCGAGGGTATGATCATCTTGCCTGCACAGTTGTCAGAGTTGACTGGATCCTCAAAAGCAAACTCAACGGGCTCCTCATTAGCGAACTCGTCTCCCGGCTCTACCCAAACAAGACAAACAAGCAACAAGGACACAATCAACCACGTGCAAGGATCAAGCGATATGATGCAATGATGATATGCTATGTGGGATGCGATGCGGGATGCAAAATGCAAGATATGACAGGAAATGCATGAACCTGGCCTCAACATGGAAAACCAAGGGTGCCACTGGAAAGATGAGATAAAATCACTTGAAAACGATATAAAGAACGCCGGAATCGGAGTTACGGTTTGGAAATGGCAAGCGATTCAAAAATGACACCGGTCTGCGATTTACAGAAAGTAGGCATCTAAATGCAATGAGATGAACATGCTACAGCACCCAAAAATGACAACAAAATACATGGCAAGGATGCACACAAGATGCTTAACAAAAGTCTAGCACTGAGCTACGGCCAATTCATCCATTAACAGGTTCAAACACGCATGGCAAAAACGCAAATGGTAAAACAGATCTCAGACTTAGTGAAATTAACACTTGTCTGGAATTTCAGATCATATAGCCCTCTTTGGAGCAACAAAACAACATGCTACAGGACCTGAACATGACAAAGAAAGACATGTCATGGAGCTACTCAACAAGCTTAACAAAAGTCCCTTAGTGACCTTGAGCCAAAAGGGATCACAAAATATACTAACAAGCACACGAACATAGCAAAAACATAATCAGTTTCAGACTTAGTGAAAAACTGAGACATGCTGAAACATAACTCACGAAGGCATGTTTACGAGCTCGATGCACTCACTACGGTGCAAGTCATGGCAAGACAAGCATACACCCATAAAGAAGGCACAAAACACAAGCTAGACATGGCAAGAACAATGACATAGCATGCACGGATCAACTATAATAACATCGGCAAAATCGCAAACAAGTTGACGATCTGCCCAGATTCACCACGAAGCAAAAGTAGAGCTCGATTGACTCAAGCTAGGGTGCTCCATAATTGCAAACAAAGACATGTATGGATAGAGCACTACAAGATTAACAAAACTCCCTTACTGATCATCCTCAAAAGAGGCACGGATCACTAGGAAACAACATGAACATATGGCATCGTGAGATAAACAATCCCAGGACAGTGAAATCACTAAGTCCTTGAAAACAGAATTAGCAAGTGCACCACTTTGCAAGCTTGCACAAGTCACCACACACATCCTAAAAATACATGGGTTGCACCTCTGGATAGATTACAAAACCCTTAACAAAACATATGTAGAACTCACGGGACACATTAATCATGGTAAAAATGACAAAAGTGCTAAACGGAGTAACAGATCTGACAATTAACTCAAGTAGCCCTCTTCTAACAGCATTTCGGGCATCAAGATGAGCTCAAATGAAAATGATGCAATGTAATGAAATGATGTACTCTCTGAGATGAACATTTTGATATGCTATATGCCCAAATCGGGGCTACAGATGCAAAGTTACGGAGCCTCGAACAAGGGCAACTTGGACTAAAAATATCTGGGACTTAGCGAAAAAAAACTACCCCGAATTAGGGTTTACTGTAGCAACCGCGGATCTGGATCGGGGCGCGCCTCCCGAGGTGGATTCGGGCTCGCCGGCGGGCTCGAGCTCGCCGGAGTGGGTTCGCCGGCCGGGGAAGAGGGGAGGCGAGGCCGGGGCGGCTCCGGCCGGCGCGGTGGCGGCGGGCGGAGGCGGC
>NC_057803.1:30519105-30528530 GCF_018294505.1 Triticum aestivum
GGGCCTGGCCCGGGCCGCGCGGGCTTCGGCGGGAGGTGGCGGCTGCGCGCCACGTGGCGGCGTGGGAGTGGCGGCGGCGGTGTGTCCGGCCCGGACGGACAATGTCCGGCGCGCGGAGCTGCAGTTTTTAGGGTTTCGGGGAGGAAGAAGATCCGAAAACGGAGGGGTGTATATATAGGCATAGAGGGAGCTAGGAGAGTCCAAATGAGGTGCGGTTTTCGGCCACGCAATCGTGATCGAACGCTCTAGGACATGAAGCGGAGTTTGGTGGGTTTTGGGCCAAATTGGAGGGGTGTTGGGCTGCAACTCACACGAGGCCTTTTCGGTCCCTCGGTTAACCGTTGGAGTATCAAACGAAGTCCAAATGGTACGAAACTTGACAGGCGGTCTACCGGTAGTAAACCAAGGCCGCTTGGCAAGTCTCGTTCCAATCCGGAAATGTTTAATCCCCACACACGAAAGAAAGCTAGAAATGGCCACCGGAGGAGAACGAAGCGCCGGAATGCAAAACGGACAACGGGGAAAATGCTCGAATGCATGAGACAAACACGTATGCAAATGCAATGCACATGATGACATGATATGAGATGCATGACAACGACAACAACACATGGAGACAAAGACCCGAACCCGAGGAAATAAAATAACTTAACGCCAGAAACGACAAGAGTTGGAGTACAAATAGGGAAAGTTACATCCGGGGTGTTACAACACTCCACCACTACGAAAAGATAGAGATCTAGGACTGAAAGAACGCCGGGTACTCAGAACGGAGGTGATCCTCGCGTTCCCAGGTAGCTTCACGGTCGGAATGGTGTGGCCACTTGACTTTGAGAAATTTGATTGACTTGTTGCAAGTCTTGCGTTCAGTCTCTTCAAGAATAGCAACTGGGTGCTCACGGTAAGAGAGATCTTCTTGGACCTCAATGTCCTCGAAGTTGACGGTGCGGTCAGGAGTCTTGAAGCACTTTTGAAGCTGAGAGACATGGAACACGTCATGAACATTTGCAAAGTTTGAAGGAAGCTCGAGTTGATAGGCGAGGTCGCCTCTCTTGCTGACAATATTGAAAGGTCCCACGTATCTAGGGGCAAGCTTCCCTTTGATACCGAAGCGATGAGTACCTTTCATAGGAGAGACACGGAGGTAAACATGATCTCTGATCTCGAAAGCCAAATCACGGTGCTTACTATCATAGTAGCTCTTCTGGCGGGATTGGGCTGCTTTGAGGTTATCTCGAATGACTTTGCACATTTCTTCTTCTTCTGTGATTAAGTCATTACCCAAAAGCTGACGTTCACCGGTTTCAGACCAGTTAAGAGGGGTACGGCACTTCCTGCCATACAGAATTTCAAAAGGGGCCTTGCCCGAACTTGCTTGAAAACTGTTGTTGTAGGAGAATTCAGCATAAGGAAGACAATCCTCCCACTTCATGCCGAAGGAGATCACACAAGCCCTGAGCATATCTTCAAGAATCTAGTTGACACGCTCGACTTGACCGCTTGTTTGAGGATGGAAAGCTGTGCTGAAGCGGATGTTGGTGCCCATGGCCTTCTGGAAAGAATCCCAAAACTTCAAGGTAAAGATGCTGCCACGGTCTGAAGAGATCACTTGAGGAATACCGTGCAGAGAGACAATGCGAGAGGTATAGAGTTCCGCCAATTGAGCTGCAGTGATCGACTCTTTGATAGGCAGAAAGTGAGCCACTTTGGTGAGTTTATCGATGACAACGAATATAGCATCATTGCCACGCTTGGACTTTGGAAACCCAGTCACGAAGTCCATTTCAATGTGGTCAAACTTCCATTCTGGAATGGCAAGAGGTTGGAGGAGACCAGCTGGCCTTTGGTGTTCTGCCTTCACTCTTCTGCAGACATCACATTCATTCACGAATTGAGCGATCTCGCGCTTCATTCGAGTCCACCAATAAGCTTGCTTAAGGTCCTGATACATCTTCGTTCTCCCAGGGTGGATGGAGAGGAGAGAATTGTGAGCCTCGTTCATGATCACTTTACGGAGGTCACCTTTGGGCACAACAATACGATCCTCGAAGAAGAGAGTGTCCTTGTCATCAAGGCGGTAGCACTTGTACTTGGACTGACTCTTGGCAATTCCAATCTTCACCTTTTTCACCATAGCATCAAGAAGCTGGGCTTGGCGAATCTGGTCTTCTAAGGTAGGAGAGACTTGAAGGTTGGCGAGGAAACCTTGAGGAACAACTTGCAGATTAAGTTTGCGGAAAGCTTCACAAAGCTCGGGTTGATAAGGCTTAAGAATCAGACTGTTGCAGTAAGCCTTCCTGCTCAAAGCGTCAGCAATCACATTGGCCTTGCCTGGAGTATACTCGATACTCGTATTATACTCTTGAATCATTTCGACCCAACGAGTTTGCCTGAGGTTGAGATTAGGCTGAGTGAAGATGTACTTGAGACTCTTGTGATCAGTGAAAATGTCCACTTTTCTTCCCAATAGAAGATGTCTCCGAGTCAAAAGAGCATGCACAACTGCCGCCAACTCGAGATCATGAGTGGGGTAGTTCTTCCCATTAGGCTTCAACTGGCAAGATGTATAAGCAACAACTTTCTTCTCTTGCATCAATACTGCGCCAAGACCTTGGAGAGAGGCATCACAAAAGACCTCGTACGGCTTGGATTCATCAGGTGGAGTCAGAACTGGAGCAGTGATCAACTTCTCTTTCAAAGTGTTGAAAGCAATATCACACTCCGGAGACCAAACGTACTTGACGTGCTTCTGACGAAGATTTGAGAGAGGCTTCGCGATCTTAGAAAAGTTTTCAACGAATCTTCGGCAATAGCTTGCGAGACCGAGAAAACTGCGGAGTTGCTTCACATTCTGAGGAGGTTCTCAATTCACAATTGCAGACACCTTCTCAGGATTCACGGAAATGCCCTTGGCAGAGATGATATGACCAAGATAAAGAACCTCATCGAGCCAAAATTCACACTTGGAGAACTTGGCGTAGAACTGATGTTCTCTGAGCTTATCAAGAACCAAACGCAAGTGCTTGGCATGATCTTCCTTGTTCTTCGAGAAAACCAGAATGTCGTCGAGATAGACCAAAACGAAGTCATTGGTGTAGGAGTTGAAGATGAAGTTCATCATACAAGAGAACGTCGGAGGAGCGTTGGCGAGGCCAAAAGACATGACAGTGTATTCATATGAACCAAAGCTTGTTCTGAATGCTGTCTTGGGAATATCTTCTTCATGAATGCGAATCTGGTGATAACCCATACGGAGATCAAGCTTGGAGAATACTTGGGCACCTTTGAGTTGTTCGAACAACTCATTGATGTTGGGAAGTGGGTATTTGTTCTTGATGGTCTTCTTATTCACTGGACGGTAATCAACACAAAGTCGGTCCGTTCCATCCTTCTTCTTTACAAAAAGAACACCACAACCCCATGGAGAAGAACTAGGCCGGATGAGACCCATTCTCTCTTGCTCATCGAGTTGCTTCTTTAGCTCCTTCAACTCTTCAGGACCGAGCTTGTAAGGACGTTTGCACACAGGTTCCGTGCCAGGCTCAAGATCAATAACGAATTCAACTGGCCGGTGCGGAGGCATTCCTGGGAGCTCTTCTAGAAAGACGTCTTGATATTCGCAAACGACTGGAATTTGAGCGATAGCATCCAATTCACCCTTCTCATTGAGAGAAAACAGACGGATAGTATCATCACGAGCAGCAAAGACAATTACATCCTCAGACGAATGAGTCAATTGAATCTGCCTGGCTGCACAATCAAGCTGAGCCTTGTGCTTAGAAAGCCAATCCATTCCGAGAATAAGATCAATATCCGAGTCACCAAGAACATTTGGAGAGGACAAGAACTTATAGTCACCCAAAGTGATAGTAACATCCGGAACGCATACTCGAGATGTCATTTGACAGGCCGGAGAGACGATAGCCAACGGCTTCGGCAACACTTGAGTAATAAAATCATGCTTAGATGCAAAAGGTCTCGAGATGAAACAATGCGATGCACCAGTGTCAAAAAGAACTTTTGCGGAATATCATTAACAGGAAGGTTACCCATGATCACATCTGACGAGTCCTCTGCTTGAGCTGCATTCATCAAATTGACCTTGGCATGCTTGGGGTTATGCTTGACCACAGGTGAACTTGCCGATCTGACAGGAGGAGGAGGAGAAAGACACCTCTGGTTGAGACACTTGTTGGCATAGTGACCCTTCTGTTGGCACTTGTTGCACGTGACCTCTGAAAGCGGACAGTGATACGGAGCACACGATCTTGGAGCTTGAGACGAAGTCTTGTTCTGAAAGCCAGGGTTGGGTGGGTGGGAAGAACCACTGCCACCTTTGCTCTTCTGCTGATACGGCTGACGGAACGGATGAGGAGGAAGCCAAAACTTCTGCTGCTTGGCCACTTGAGTAGAGGAAGAAGGAGTAACATCTCTGACTCGCTTCTTGGAAGCATCACACCTCAACTGAGCAGCCTCTTGCTTCAGTGCCATGTTGTAGAACTCATCGTATCTCAAGGGCTCAAAGAGGACAAGAGCGAGCTGAATTTCTTCTCTAAGACCACCCCTGAACTGATATATCATGCTCTTCTCATCCGGGACGTCCTGCTTGGCAAAGCGGGCGAGCTTCTGGAACAACTTGTTGTAGTCATAGACAGACAAAGAGCCTTGCTTCAGATTGCGGAATTCCTCACGCTTGCTTTCAACCACGCTCTGCGGAATATGATGAGCTCGAAAATCTCGACGGAAATCATCCCAAGTGATAATTCGTCCTCCTCTGGAATCCTTGTACTGCTGGAACCATTATGTAGCTTGATCTTTGAGTTGGAAGGAAGCGAACTTAACAAAGTCCTCAGGCCTGACGTTACTGCACTCGAAATGCTTACACAGATCCACAAGCCAATCGTCAGCATCGGTTGCCTCAACACAATTGCTGAAAGTCTTTGGCCCATTAGCAAGGAACTGGTTGAGTGTAGCAAAGTGACTCTGATTGCTGCCTTGATTCCCTTGACTGCCTTGATTGCGCTCTTGAAGAATTTGCATGATCAACTGTGTGTTTGCATTGGTTGCGGCCATCACAGCTTGCCATGCCTCCAGAGGAGGTGGAGGTGGTGGCGGATCAGGATTCAGAGTCGTGCGCGTTGGAGGAGCCATCCTGAAGAGGTTGACCACCATTAGCACATTGACAGATAAATATTGAAGCTAAATCCAACGGAATGAAAATTGCAACATATAGTCTTCACATCCGAACAAAATGAACGAATGCATTCCTCTTGAAATGATCACATATCCATAAATTGAGAAGCCACGTAGAATTAAGGTAGAGAAATAAATCAACAAGGTATGGATCAAGAACGAATAATCGGTAAGAAATCCCAATCTCAAACAAATATCCGTGGAAGAAAAACTAGAGCTACTAGAATTCCCACCTATGAAACTCCCGAACCTTTCCGGTTATGCAATCAGGTGTTGGGGATACAGGGGAAGCATGATATCTCACCCAAACTAGCAATTCCTACATCCAGCTGTATCCATCCTTCAACACATAACCAAGAAACCTTCGGAAACCATCTACCTCAACCTTCGAAAAGCATCCGTTATACAAGTTATGGCGATACTCCCGAACTCCCGCCCCAGTACTGGGTGGCATCGAGGTTATCTCACCAACGAACTGCAAAAAAGAGATTTTCGATGTCGGCGTACTAGACTCAGGTATTCCAGAACTGTAACATTAAAATTATGATGACAACACCTCAGAGCTCTACTCCCCGGGACACTTCCACTAAACCCCTGACAGGAGGCACCAAGTCAATGTTCTCATCATAAAACCATCGGAACGATTCCAAGATACCCGCGTGATCCTAAAAAAAAATTAGTGAAATTTAAGAAGAGAAGAGTCAAAACTCTACGTCAGGAAGCCTTACTAGAGCGATGGGGAGACTGGGAAGTAAAAGGAATTCCTAAACTCTCCGATATATAATTCCTAAAGACCCAAAACATTTTTCTAGACACAACTCGGCCACTAAAACGATCAAGCAATGGGGCTCCTAAGGTCGGGGAAGGCTCTGATTACCAACTTGTAACACCCTCGATGCGACTATAGCTCCCACGTGTCGAGGCACGACTTAGAGACATAATCGCATTGAAGGCATATGTCGCAAGTTAGGCAATCTTCACAACATCCCATGTAATGTAAATAATAAAGGGGAGATAACATAGTTGGCTTACACTCGCCACGTCAATCAAGTACATAAATAACATTACACCATCCAAACACTCATGGCCCGACTACGGCGCCAAAATAAAAGAGAACCCAACATGCGACAACGGTCCCGTTCCCCCCCAACTGGGCACCACTACTGATCATCGGGAAAGGAAACATAGTATCATTGAGAGTCTTCGTCGAACTCCCACTTGAGCTCATATGCGTCTCCTGGAGCGGAATCATCAGGCCCTGCATCTGGTGTAATGGTAATCTGTGAGCCACAGGGACTCAGCAATCTCGCACCCTCGCGATCAAGACTATTTAAGCTTATAGGTGTGGCAAGGTAAAATATGAGTGGAGCTGCAGCAAGTGACTAGCATGTATGGTGGCTATCTTATTCGCAAAGGAGAGCGAGAAGAGGAGGCAAAGCGCGAGCGAGAAACTAAAGAGCAACCTGAGCAAACATTACTCCAACACCGTGTCCACTTCTTGGACTCCGCCGAGAAGAGGCCATCACGGTAACACACTCGGTTGATTCATTTTAGTTAAGTTAAGGTTCAAGTTATCTACAACCGGACATTAACAAATTCCCATCTGCCCATAACCGTGGGCACGGCTTTCGAAAGTTCAATCCCTGCAGGGGAGTCCCAACTTAGCCCATGACAAGCTGTCACGGTCAACAAAGGAATAGACCTCCTCCCAAGACGTTCCGATCAGACTCGGTATCTCGGTAACTCAAGACACTTCGACAGGTTAAAACAAGACCAGCAACACCGCCCGAATGTGCCGACAAATCCCGATAGGAGCTGCACATATCTCTTTCTCAGGGCACACTCAAATAGGCAATTCGTACAACTAAAACCAGCCCTCGAGGTTCCCCGAGGTGGCGCTGCAAGGGGCTCTAGTTTGGACCAACACTCAGAGGAGCACTGGCCCGGGGGGGTTAAAATAAGATGACCCTTGAGTCTACAGAACCCAAAGGAAAGAAAAGGCTAGGTGGCAAATGGTAAGACCAATGTTGGGCATTGCTGGAAAAGCTTTAATCAAGGCGAAATATCAAGGGGTTCCCATTATAACCCAACCGCGTAAGGAACGCAAAAATCCGGGAACATAACACCGATATGATGGAAACTAGGGCGGCAAGAGTGGAACAAAACACTAGGCGAGAGGCCGAGCCTTCCACCCTTTACTAAGTATATAGATGCATTAAGATAACAAGGCAATATAATGATATCCCAACAAGTAAATAAAAGATGTTCCAACAAGGAACGGCCTCCAATCTTCACCTGCAACTAGCAACGCTATAAGAGGGGCTGAGCAAAGCGGTAACATAGCCAATCAACGATTTGCTAGGACAATGGTGGGTTAGAGGTTTGACATGGCAATCTGGGAGGCTTGCAAGCAAGTAGTAGGCATTGTAGCAATGGCATAGCAAAAGAGCGAGCAAACTAGCATAGCAAAGATAGTAGTGATTTCGAGGGTATGATCATCTTGCCTGCACAGTTGTCAGAGTTGACTGGATCCTCAAAAGCAAACTCAACGGGCTCCTCGTTAGCGAACTCGTCTCTCGGCTCTACCCAAACAAGACAAACAAGCAACAAGGACACATTCAACCACGTGCAAGGATCAAGCGATATGATGCAATGATGATATGCTATGCGGGATGCGATGCGGGATGCAAAATGCAAGATATGACAGGAAATGCAAGAACCTGGCCTCAACTTGGAAAACCAAGTGTGCCACTGGAAAGATGAGATGAAATCGCTTGAAAACGATATAAAGAACGCCGGAATCGGAGTTATGGTTTGGAAATGGCAAGCGATTCAAAAATGACACCGGTCTGCGATTTACAGCAAGTAGGCATCTAAATGCAACGAGATGAACATGCTACAGCACCCAAAGATGCAACAAAATACATGGCAGGGATGCACACAAGATGCTTAACAAAAGTCTAGCACTGAGCTACGGCCAATTCATCCATTAACAGGTTCAAACACGCATGGCAAAAACGCAAATGGTAAAACAGATCTCAGACTTAGTGAAATTAACACTTGTCTGGAATTTATGATCATATAGCCCTCTTTGGAGCAACAAAACAACATGCTACAAGACCTGAACATGACAAAGAAAGATATGGCATGGAGCTACTCAACAAGCTTAACTTAAGTCCCTTAGTGACCTTGAGCCAAAAGGGATCACAAAATATACTAACAAGCACACGAACATAGCAAAAACATAATCAGTTTCAGACTTAGTGAAAAACTGAGACATGCTGAAACATAACTCACGAAGGCATGTTTACAAGCTCGATGCACTCACTACGGTGCAAGTCATGGCAAGACAAGCATACACCCATAAATAAGGCACAAAACACAAGCTAGACATGGCAAGAACAATGACATAGCATGCACGGATCAACTATAATAACATCGGCAAAATCGCAAACAAGTTGACGATCTGCCCAGATTCACCACGAAGCAAAAGTAGAGCTCGATTGACTCAAGCTAGGGTGCTCCATAATTGCAAACAAAGACATGGATGGATAGAGCACTACAAGATTAACAAAACTCCCTTACTGATCATCCTCAAAAGAGGCACGGATCACTAGGAAACAACATGAACATATGGCATCGTGAGATAAACAATCCCAGGACAGTGAAATCAGTAAGTCCTTGAAAACAGAATTAGCAAGTGCACCACTTTGCAAGCTTGCACAAGTCACCACACACATCCTAAAAATACATGGGTTGCACCTCCGGATAGATGACAAAACCCTTAACAAAACATATGTAGAACTCACGGGCATATCATGCACACATTAATCATGGTAAAAATGACAAAAGTGCTAAACGGAGTAACAGATCTGACAATTAACTCAAGTAGCCCTCTTCTAACAGCATTTCGGGCATCAAGATAAGCTCAAATGAAAATGATGCAATGTAATGAAATGATGTACTCTCTGATATGAACATTTTGATATGCTATATGCCCAAATCGGGGCTACAGATGC
Organism: Triticum aestivum; assembly: GCF_018294505.1. Lineage (NCBI taxonomy): Eukaryota > Viridiplantae > Streptophyta > Magnoliopsida > Poales > Poaceae > Triticum > Triticum aestivum. The sequence continues at coordinate 30,528,318 of NC_057803.1, forward strand.
AAAGTTACGGAGCCTCGAACAAGGGCAACTTGGACTAAAAATATCTGGGACTTGGCGAAAAAAACTACCCCGAATTAGGGTTTACTGTAGCAACTGCGCATCTGGATTGGGGCGCGCCTCCCGAGGTGGATCCGGGCTCGCCGGCGGGCTGGAGCTCGCCAGAGTGGGTTCGCCGGCCTGGGAAGAGGGGATGCGAGGCCGGGGCGGCTCCGG
>NC_057803.1:30528843-30555553 GCF_018294505.1 Triticum aestivum
GCGGGGGCCTGGCCCGGGCCGCGCGGGCTTCGGCGGGAGGCGGCGGCTGCGCGCCACATGGCGGCTTGGTAGTGGCGGCGGCGGTGTGTCCGGCCCGGACGGACAATGTCCGGCGCGTGGAGCTGCAGTTTTTAGGGTTTCGGGGAGGAAGAAGATCCGAAAACGAAGGGGTGTATATATAGGCATAGAGGGAGCTAGGAGAGTCCAAATGAGGTGCGGTTTTCGGCCACGCAATCGTGATCGAACGCTCTAGGACATGGAGCAGAGTTTGGTGGGTTTTGAGCCAAATTGGAGGGGTGTTGGGATGCAACTCACACGAGGCCTTTTCGGTCCCTCGGTTAACCATTGGAGTATCAAACGAAGTCCAAATGGTACGAAACTTGACAGGAGGTCTACCGGTAGTAAACCAAGGCCGCTTGGCAAGTCTCAGTCCAATCCAGAAATGTTTAATCCCCACACACGAAAGAAAGCTAGAAATGGCCACCGGAGGAGAACGAAGCGCCGGAATGCAAAACGGACAATGGGGAAAATGCTCAAATGCATGAGACGAACACGTATGCAAATACAATGCACATGATGACATGATATGAGATGCATGACAACGACAACAACACACGGAGACAAAGACCCGAACCCGAGGAAATAAAATAACTTAACGCCGGAAACAGCAAGAGTTGGAGTACAAATAGGGAAAGTTACATCCGGGGTGTTACAGTTTACTGGGCTTCTTGCGTAACCCGCCATTGGGGCTGACCCGGCCCCTTCTGGGCAGGTCATGACTGATAGTAATATCCCCAACATTAGGCCCCAAGTTGACTTTGAATTTCATTCTTTGTCAATCTTCAATACTTAGACAATAATCCATATTCTTATCTTCATTGAAGTTTTCGTAACCCGCCGTGACGTCATCTCTTGAAAATGCAAAGAACTTTCATGATGTCATCTCCCAACGGATCTTTTATCTTTAATGCTTCCCGAGAATCGTGGCGTCTGTGTAGCTAGATAACCATTATTCGGCTCTCCTCGATTTTTGCACCCGTCTGTTCACATCTTTCCTTATAAATAGGCATGCCTCAGCCTTCCTTCTTCTCCTCTCTCACTCTGTCTTCTTCCTCTCGCGCACCCACTGCTGCTCGAGCTTCTCCGCCACCGTGCTTCACCTCCGTCTCCGTCGACGTTGGCCACTGCATCAACGTGAACCGATCCAGAGAACGACGGCGACCTCCGCAGAAGACCTGTGACTGTAAGTTCCCTTCTTTTCACTTCTCAGATCCGCACTTAGGGTTTCCAGATTCTTTCGTGTTCTCCGAGTTCATCGCAGTCCCTTGTAGTTTTTCCACTGCAGGCCTCTTCTTGATCCAAATATATATATATATATATATATATATATATATATATATGCTCGTGCGGTAGTGTTCTTGTGCCTTTTCTTGATCCACAGATCCCTTTTTCTGTTTCAAAGTCTGCATTAGAACTTACATACTCTTCTGCACTGAACTTTTTTAGGTCTGGAATTTTTTTCCATTTTGAATAGCCATTTGATCTGGAATAATACCAAACAATTTAGGAAACTTGTTTGTCTCAACACTTAGCTAAATTTTGCCTTCTTCAAATATCTGTAGTCATGGAGGCTTACCATGCCGGCTTAATTTTCCTTATATGTCATTAGCCCTTAACTAAGCCGCCATTACTTGTTTGCATCATCATTACTTAACTATCAATCTCACCATTAAACTGAACCGGCATGTTGCCTTTCTTTTCAGTTTGTCTTTGCACATCATGCCGTCCAAAGTACCAACCATCTGTAACTGGGTTCCCTCAACCGTAACTGAGGAACGTTTGAAAGAGTTCTTTACCATAGGATTTCTGCCAGCGAAAACCGTCATGTCTTACCATGCCCCTGACTTGGAAGAAGAACCGCCCAATCCATGAGACGACGAAGTGATCGTTTTCACTGACCACATGAACCGTGGCTTCTCATCGCCCGGCTCAAAGTTCTTCAGAGAGGTCCTCCACTTTTTCAAGCTCCATCCTCAAGATATCGGGCCTAATTCGATATCTAACATCTGTAACTTCCAAGTGCTCTGTGAGGTATATCTTCAACAAGAGCCGACCGTGGAGTTGTTTAGAGAATACTTTTATCCGAATCGGCAGAACGAGTGCACCAACAGCCTCAGCTTAGAACTCGGAGGCATCTCAATCCAGCGCTGACAGGGTGCTGTCTTCCCTCTCATAGTCTTACCAAGTCACCCAAAGGACTGGAACTAGACTTGGTTCTACTGTTAAGACATTTCGCCGGCAAACGAGAAGCCACTGCTGGGTTATCACCCCGATCGTCTTGACTCCAAGTTCGCGCTTCCCGACAAGCTTTCTGTCGCTGAACACAAGAGGCTGATACCCTCCATCAAAAGGATTAATGCTTTGTTAGGGAACGGGTTAACCGGAGTTGATCTGACCTGCTGCTGGATCTCATGGCGGGTCATCCCTTTAAGACGTCGATCAAAGCTGATGTATGAGTATGGTGGAGGCCCGGATGACTCCCTCCGTCACAGCCCTGTTCAACTAACAGAAGAAGGTATTGTTTCAATGTCAACTCTTCTGGTGAACGGGAAATACGGAGACTGCAGTGTCATCGGGTTAAACCCCTTCTGCCTGCTTAACCCGGTGCCAGAAGTAAGGATATTGTTATTTCTCTCCTTTGTATTTTTCCCAGCTGTATTGTTTTAATACTTGCCTGACTCTTCATCTTGTTTTTACCTATCTGTAGGCCAACTCTGACTTCTGGAAAGTTAAGTATGACCACGAGGCTACCAAGAAAGCGAGAGCCGCCGCCATAAATGCCAAGAAAACGACCCGGAAGTCGAAAAAGAAGAAGAAGAATATTGCTGAAGATTGGATGAAGCTTGATGATACATCTGATTCGGAGGTAGCCCTTGATTCTCTTGGCCAATTTTTTAACAATCTTATTAACACTGATCAGTACCAGGATGACACTGGGGCCAGTCAGGCTGTGGAAGCAGAGGTAACTATCATTTCCTCCTCAGAGCCCTTGCCAAGACAAAAAATTTGATGAGTGATTCGTAAAGTAAGGTTCTCTAACCCTTTAGCTCACTTGGATCCCAACTTTCATTTGAAAAAATAGCAACATGAAAGCCACCGTCAAGCTCAGACTGAAGATGAGCCGATTGTCATTCTTCAACAAACTCCTCAAAAGCGCCCGAATGAGGTTTACTTCTTTCTATCTTTAACTTTGTTTAATGAATCCTTCCCCTTGTATTACTTTTAACTTTATTTTATCTTTTCAGGAGGTGTGTCGCTCTTCTGGCGCATCGCAAACTCAATTTCTGGCCTTCAAGACTGCCCCTGGGTAATAAAAAATCCTTCTTTTCTCCAGGTTGTTCAAATTGTATCTTTGTACTGACAGTTCTGCAACATCTCTCTTAGTGGCCAAGCTAAGTCCAAGAAGGCAAAGGCAGCTAAACTGGCGGAAGACCCGCCAATGTTTGCAACTGACCCGGCCAGGCCATCTTCTCCTCCATTGGCTGACGTTCCCAAAGACCCGCGTGTTGATGCAGAAGCAAATCCTCCTGAGCCGTCGTTTGATGAGACCACTGTAAACCCTTCCGCAACTGGACCATCAAGCTCAGCCAACCCACCATCACCGTCTGCACAAGACATTCAGATCACCGGGAGCTGTTTTGTTGAGCCGGGGAATCCAACCGTGCTGGCTCGGTGTACTGCGAAACAAGAGGCATTGGAGAGGCAGAAAGTGCGCTTTGACGTTGCCAATTATGACCATCTCAATGCCAATGATATTTTATCCGGCTATCTCAGCCATGTGCACTCTAGCCGCGACTCTGAGATCAAAATGGTCAAACAGTTGCAGTTGAAATATGAGGTATGTTCTTCCAGCTTATCTATATTCCTTCAGCCCCCAAGTCTTCAGATTATGAGAGAACCGGAATGATCTGTAGACTTTATAATGTAGGCCAAGACCTTTACCTTTGAAACTTTTCTTGAATTCACTACAATAGAAACAAAGCTTCACCTATAGTCCCCAAGGGCCGGTTCATTTTGATCATAAATGAGCCGGTACTTTCAATTGTTTTGTACCATATTCAAAGGACTTAATACTCCAGCTTAACCTTGAGAAACTTGCTGAACTGCATACAATATCCCCCTAAGTGCCAAGTGTTGTTACTTTGTAAAGTACTTGGGACCTAAAGTATGTCTTTAGAATCATAAAAATTTGTTTTGGCATACATTAGCCCCCAAGTGTCAACTGGTCTTTTGTAAAGTACTTGAGACTTGAATCTTGATTTTTGAACTTGAAGCAAAATCTTGACTCATCTGAATATTTTGCAGAATGCCTTATCTGAATTGAACTCGCAATTGATTGATGCGAAGACCCGGCTAGCTAGTCAGGAGGCAGAAATCAAATCTGCTAACTCCAAACTGCAAATAAGTCTCTCTAAGACGGAAAATTTAAAGACCAGCTTCGCTGCCAAGAAGAAAACCTGGGAAGAGGAAAAAATGCTTCTGACCCAACGCGCTGAGAAGGCCGAAACATCCCTTGAAGAGATTTCAACAAAGGTGAACGGTTTAAAAGGTCGGGTGTCTCAAATGGTGGCTGCCATCTTTGGTAAGCCGTCCGACCTTAACTTTGTGTGCTTTTTGCTGATCCGGAGTATAAGCCGCCAGCTGACTTTGTGTATAACATATGTGCAGGCCCATGAAGCAAAAACCTGAGCCAAGATCCTTTGATTAAACTGAAGGCAGTGTATACTTTGGTAGAACAACTGTATATTGGCGCACAGCGGGCGCTTGCCGCCATCTCTCCTGCCAATCAAGAACCCAACCGGCTCAGCGACGTCCTAAAGAAATTGTCAATCCTGCCTGCCAGATTTCAAGAAGTGAAACGCTCCTGTGCGCGAGCCGGAGCTTTGACTGCCCTGAGCCGCTCCAAGGCTTGGGTGCCAGACCTAGACCCGGTGGACGTGGCCAGAGGCTATCCTACCATGAAGGAAGACAGTTCTTCCTTTGAGCAGGATGACTTCATGGCTTGCGTGCGCGGAGTCCGACCTCAGGCAACTAGCCTTGGAGACGACACCAACATTGACAAATACCAGCCGGGTTTTGATGCTGCAAATAAGAAGATGGTGACTCCCTCGTACAAGGTGATAGATTTGATCCCGCCTGTAAGAGAAAATACATTTGCCCCAGAAGTTGACCCGGCCGGCCTGATCGACGATGAAGCAGAATTCGTCGCCGTGAATGGCTTTGACTGGTCAAAACCCAACTTCCAGCCAACAGAGGGCGGTGCACCGGCGAGGGATGAATAATAACCATGTTCATTGGCTTATAAAAAGGCGTGTAATAGTTTAGCTGTGAAAACACTGAATGCCTTGCTTATGCCGTCGTGCATAAAACTATGTGACTCCGTGTTTCCTGATGGCAATATATGCATTGTATTTGATGATTGTTTCTGCAACACTTTGACTCTGTTCCCTGTAGATACAAGAGAAAAGACTGGCTTGGCGGCTTAGAATCGAACGGGTTAAAACACCCGGCTTATATCCAATATGTTTATCATAATAGAAAAATAGAAAACAGATATAAATAAAGGACAAGGGCTGAAACTAACTCTTTAGTTAATGCAGCAGGCAATTATATATAAATAATAGCCATACTTGTACCTTTGATCCTTAGACCACCGGCTTGAGTAACCCGGGTAATGAAGCTGATAACTCAATCTTTCTGAGAAATCGATACCTTTGAATACTTTAATGATCGTCATACCTTGGTAGCCTTGTTGTCAAATAGGAAAGCCGACGAAGAAGATCACGCTAATTATTTGCAACAACAAACTCAAAGGCAAATAACAGTTAACAAGTATGATTTAACCTTATATTTAAAGGTTGGTGGATTCTGAATCGAATACGATCAGTAAACCGGACCAAAGGGGTTAAGCTAAGGTTCGAATACGACCATATAGCCGCCAGTGGCTGTGGCGTTGCGCCGATCAAGAGGGTACCAACAGCTATGTTCTCTTTGGTTCAAATACGACCTATGTTTGAACAGGAAGCCTCCAAATGACCTTGAGAGGTTTTTAACGACCCTGATTCGAATATGATCCAAGTCGGACCCAAAAGGGGTTAAGCTATGATTCGGATACGATCAAGAAACCCCCTAGTGAGTTTGGCCATGAGCCGATCAAGAGGGTTACGACAGCTATGTTCTCTTTGGTTCGAATACGACCTATGTTTGAACAGGAAGCCCCCAAGTGACCATGATAATTGCAGCTAGATTCGAATACGATCATAAGCCGGACCAAAAAAGGTTAGACTTGATTCAAATATGATCAGCTCCTTAATAGTCATTTTGAAAATAAGAAATAACAAAGATGCATAATCTTTGAAAAGAAAAGAGACCGATGGTCTTACTTTATTACTTATCATGGTATATACAATGTTAAAGTATGTACATGATGAGAGCCGGTAGCTCAGGTGTAGTATGGCCGAAGTTAAGCAATGTTCCACGCCCGGCGGGTCTCCTCCTCCGACTTACGTGAATCTTTGTGTTCTCGGACATCAATGAGGTAATACGACCCATTGTTTAAGTTCTTGCTAACCACAAAGGGTCCTTCCCAAGGTGGGGATAGCTTGTGCGCATCTGACAGATCCTGGATGAGCCGGAGCACCAGGTCGCCTTCCTGAAAAGTCCAGGATTTGACCCAGCGGCTGTGATAATGGCGCAAGTCCTGTTGATAAATTGCTAACCGAGCCGCTGCTAAGTCTCTTTCTTCATCCAACAAGTTAAGTGCATCCTGTCTGGCTTGTTCATTATTAGCTTCAACATAAGCCGCCACACGGGGCGAGTCATGACGGATGTCACTAGGCAACACTGCTTCTGCTCCATACACCATGAAGAAAGGTGTGTAACCTATAGACCTGTTAGGTGTGGTGTTGATACTCCACAACACCAAGGGTAATTCCTCTACCCAACAACCCGACGTTCACTGTAAGGGAACCATAAGCCGGGGTTTGAGACCTTTTAAAATTTCCTGATTTGCTCTCTCAGCTTGACCATTGAATTGAGGATGAGCTACAAAAGAAACATCAAGCCAGATGTGCTCACGTTGACAAAACTCCTCAATAGCTCCTTGGGATAGATTAGTGCCGTTGTCAGTGATAATGCTGTGTGGAAAACCAAAACGGAAGATCACCTTTTTCATGAACTGAACCGCTGTGGCGGCGTCACACTTACTCACTGGCTCCGCCTCAACCCACTTAGTGAATTTATCAACTGCCACTAAGAGATGTGTCTTTTTATCTTTAGACCTTTTGAAAGGTCCCGCCATGTCAAGCCCCCATACCGCAAATGGCCAAGTGATTGGAATCATCCGGAGCTCTTGAGCCGGCACATGCGCTCGTCGTGCAAACTTTTGACATCCATCACATCTGCTGACCAGATCCTCTGCATCAGCATGAGCCGTCAACCAGTAAAAACCATGACGAAAAGTCTTGGCCACCAGAGATTTTGACCCGGCGTGATGACCACAATCGCCTTCATGGATCTCACGAAGTATTTCTTGACCTTCTTTAGGGGAAACACACCGCTGAAACGCTTTGGAGACGCTGCGATGGTATAATTCTCCATCCAAAATCGTCATTGATTTAGACCGCCGGGTTATCTGTCGAGCCAGGGTCTCATCCGCTGGCAACTCTCCCCGGGTCATGTAAGCCAAGAATGACACTGTCCAATCTGGGATGACATGAAGAGCCGCCACTAACTGCGCCTCCAGGTCAGGAACAGCTAAATCTTCTTCTGTGGGCAACTTGACAGACGGGTTATGCAAAACATCCAAAAAGGTGTTAGGTGGTACCGGCTTACGATGAGACCCCAACCGGCTTAAAGCATCAACCGCTTTGTTCTTTCGACGGTCAATGTGCTCCACCTGATAACCTTTAAAATGCCCTGCAACAGCATCAACCTCCCGGCGATAAGCCGCCATGAGAGGGTCCTTGGAATCCCACTTGCCTGATACCTGTTGAGACACTAGATCTGAGTCGCCAAGACATCTGACCCGGCTCAAACTCATCTCTTTTGCCACTCGAAGACCATGGAGCAAGGCTTCATACTCTGGTGCGTTGTTAGTGCAAGGAAACATCAACCGAACACATAACAAAATTTGTCACCTCGCGGAGAGGTTAACACAACTCCAGCCCCCGAGCCTTCCAACTGTCTGGACCCATCAAAATGAATAGTCCAATATGTGTTGTCTGGTTTCTCTTCTGGAATCTGCATCTCTGTCCAGTCATTAATGAAGTCAACTAGTGCTTGAGATTTGATGGCGGTACGTGGCACATACTTCAACCCATGAGACCCAAGCTCAATCACCCACTTGGCGACTCGTCTAGTGGCTTCTCTGTTTTGAATGATGTCTCCCAAAGGAGCAGAGCTAACCATGGTGATTGGATGTCCTTGAAAATAATGCTTAAGCTTCCGTCTTGCCATGAACACCCCATATACGAGCTTCTGCCAATGTGGATATCGTTGCTTGGATTCAATTAACACCTCACTAACGTAGTAAACCGGCCGTTGAACCGGATGCTCCTTGCCAGACTCCTTGCGCTCCACCACAATAGCCACACTAACAACTCATGAGTTGGCGGCCACGTATAACAGCAGCGGCTCTTTCTCAACTGGAGCAGCCAGGACCGGCGGCTCAGCAAGCTGTGTCTTCAGATCTTCAAAAGCAGAGTTTGCAGCATCGCTCCAAACAAAATCATCTGTTTTCTTCATCATCTGATACAGAGGCGTTGCCTTTTCCCCTAACTGGATTATGAACCGGCTCAAAGCAGCAATACGACCCGCCAGTCGTTGAACGTCATTGATGCATGTTGGTTTGGCCAGGGATGCAATTGCCTTGATTTTCTCCGGGTTAGCTTCAATACCTTGATTAGACACCAAAAAACCCAAGAGCTTGCCGGCTGGGACTCCAAAAACACAGTTGGCCGGGTTAAGCATCATTTTGTAGACCCGGAGATTATCGAAAGTCTCTTTCAGATCTGCGACCAAGGTTTCTTCTTTCCTGGATTTTCCCACTATATCATCCACATAAGCATGAACATTATGCCCAATTTGATCGTGAAGACAATTCTGTACACACCGTTGGTAAGTCTCCTGGGCACTCTTAAGCCCAAAAGGCATACACACGTAGCAGAAAGCTCCAAAAGGAGTGATAAAAGCCGTCTTCTCCTGATCTTTGACTGCCATCTTGATCTGATGATAACCAGAATAAGCATCCAAGAAACTCAAATGGGTGCAACCCCCCATAGCATCGAGGATCTGATCAATACGGGGGAGGGCAAAAGGATCAACCGGACAAGCCTTGTTCAGATCGGTGTAATCCACACACATACGCTAGGTGCCATTCTTTTTTAGTACAAGCACCGGGTTGGCTAACCACTCTGGGTGAAAGACTTCTACGATGAACCCGGCCGCCAAGAGCCGGGCCACCTCCTCTCCAATGGCCTTGCGCCTTTCTTCATTGAACCGTCGGAGAAACTGTCTAACGGGTTTGAACTTTGGATCAATATTGAGAATGTGCTCAGCGAGTTCCCTCGGGACACCCGGCATGTCACAAGGTTTCCATGCAAAGATGTCCCGGTTCTCACAGATGAACTCGATGAGCGCGCTTTCCTATTTGGGTTCCAAGTTTGCACTGATGATGAACTGCTTGGATGAGTCGCCAGGCACAAAGTCGACCATCTTGGTGTCATCAGCTGATTTGAACTTCAACACCGGCTCACGCTCTGTTGTTGGTTTCTTTAGTGATGTCATGTCTGCCGGGTCAACGTGATCCTTGTAAAATTTTAACTCCTCTGTTGCACAAACAGACTCAGCATAGGCAGCATCACCTTCTTCACACTCCAAGGCTATTTTCCGGCTCCCATGTACTGTAATGGTGCCCTTATAGCCTGGCATCTTGAGCTGCAAATACACATAACACGGCCGGGCCATGAACTTGGCATAAGCCGGCCGTCCAAATAGAGCATGGTATGGGCTTTTGATCTTAACCACCTCAAAGGTTAGTTTTTCTGCTCTGGAATCATACTCATCTCCAAAGGCTACTTCCAGTTCGATATTACCAACTGGGTATGCTGATTTGCCAGGTACCACACCATGAAAAACAGTGTTGGATTGTTTAAGACTCTTATCAGTCAATCCCATCCGGCGGAATGTCTCATAGTAGAGGATGTTGATGTTGCTGCCTCTGTCCATGAGTACCTTAGTGAATTTGTATCCTCCAACCTGAGGCGCCACTACCAAGAACAAGTGACCCGGATTGTCAACCTGGGGTGGGTGATATTCTCTGCTCCACACAATAGGCTGCTCTGACCAACGTAAGTAACGTGCAATCGCCGGCTCAAAGGCATTGACGACCCTCTTGTGAAGCTTCTGGTCCATCTTACATAAACTAGTGGTGAATACATGGTACTGCCCACTGTTTAGTTTTTTTGGGTTGCTCTGATACCTGGACTGATGCTGCTGATTACCTTGGCCGGGTTGTGAATTATACCCTCCTTGGTTACCAGGATGGCCCTGACTGTGAAATCCTCCTCCGCCCGAGCCGGCGCCCGGGCCATAGAAACCGCCACCACCTGAACCGCCACCTAGGCCGTGACCTCCGTCAAACGCGTTTCAATTTTTAAATGCCTTCATGATTGTACAATCCTTCCACAGGTGGGTGGTGGGCTTCTCTCGGGTGTCGTGCCTTAGGCAAGGTTCATTCAATAGTTGCTCAAGGGTGGGACCTGACCCGCCTGATCGAGGGGGTTGCCTGCCCTTGCGCCGTTGATTTCCGCCCTGTGCATTAGTGTTAGCAACAAACTCATCAGCCTTACGTTTATTACTTCCTTGATTTGCCGGGTTATTCTGCTGACCCGTGCCGCTGTCGTTCTTCTTTCCCTTTGCTGTCTTTTCTTCATCAGACACCGGGTCTTTGGTACTATCAGAATCAGCATACTTGACAAGAGCCACCATCAACTGGCCCATGTCATTACAGTCACACTTGAGCTGCCCCAACTTCTGCTTCAGAGGTTCAAAACGGCAAATTTTCTCCAACATCAAAACTGTTGAGCCGTCATCCATCTTATCAAACGAATGTATTATCTCCTTGACCCGGCGCACCCAGTGGGTTGTAGACTCGCCGTCCTCCTTCTTACAATTAGTTAGGTCCACAATCGACATAGGCTGCTTGCACGTGTCTTTGAAGTTCTGAATGAACCGGGCCTTTAACTCCGCCCATTAGCTGATAGAATTAGGCGGCAACCCCTTCAACCAAGTACGAGTTGTTCCATCCAACATCATGGTGAAATACTTGGCCATTGCTGCGTCGCTGACCTCCAACAGCTCCATAGCCATCTCATAACTCTCAATCCAAGCCCCGGGCTGTAAGTCAGCTGTGTAGTTAGGCACCTTACGGGGCCCCTTAAAGCCCTTCGGCAGACGCTCATTACGTATGGCCGGCACCAAGCAAGGGACGCCTCCGGTTCTTGTGGCCACTCCTGCCTCGACCGAGGTTGCTGGATAAGCCGGAAAAGTTTGATGAGCCACCTGTTCTGCTGCCATTTGAACCGCTCGTTCTGCCTCTTGTCGAATCCTCTCCTGATCTGGGCTCCAGCCCGCACCGGCTCATGCCTGTGTGACCGGTTATGGCATTGAGCATTGCTTGACATGTTTGTGGACTCCATATGCCTACTATAGCTTGGGCTCCGGCTTGGGCGAGGAGTTGAATGGATCCTGTCTCCACTGTAGGAGTATGCATCCTGCTGTACTAGAGCTCTTTAAAGAAGTTCTCTTACCCTCCGTGTTTCAATCGCCGCCGGTGAGTCACCTTCCATTGGGAGAGCCGCCAAACGAGCCGACGCTGCAATGAGGTTTTCCAAGGGGTTGGAGAAGTGACCCGGTGGTGTCGGTACATAATGAGGTGGAGCGGTAATTATAAGAGGTGGTTCCATGGCACGCGGCTGAACTGGCGCGCCGGGCGTCGTGATCCGGTGTGCCTCCGGCGGGTTGCTTCCCCCAGCTCCAGATGTATGGAACAGGTTCCTAGGATCAAGCGTCGGAGGTAGACGTGACTGAGTTTTCTGATGTCTTCTTTGACATGTTCAGATCCACCGAGAGCCGGAAGGTCTCTGCTTGAAGCTGTTGAGCATGCTTGTCCAGAGCCGCCCGTTCCGCTGCCATCCTGACTTCCTCTACGGCTAGATTTTCCTTAGCTTGCACCATCTCTTCATGTACGCGTGCTACCTCTGCGTCATGCTGGGCTTTATCCGCCGGCTCTACCGCAGCAGTCAACAGAGTCGTCAGTTTATCCATGAGGTCCATTAGAATCTGAGCCGGGGGGCGCGCGGGGTCTCCCGACCCGGCCGCAGCCGACCCGGTAGCTGTTGTCGCTGCTGCTGTAGAGTTCTGCCCAGGCTGTGTCCCTGCCATGAAGACTCCGGCCCAATTCGGCGGTTCTAGAGGGTCTGGAATACTGCTGCGATTGGAACAGCCCCCGAGCATGCCGTTCTATAGCTGGTACAAAGAGTCCGTCTCACCTGTTGATGATGCAGTGTCAGAACAGACGACCGTCTCACCGCCCTCCACCGATCCTTCAGAGTATTCACCACCGTGGATGCAGCCTACGAAGGCATGCTTCACGACAGATTAAACATGGGTGATATTTGGGCGCTGAGCTGTTTCGATGAGGTTGGTGTGGACGTCCGGCTCAGGGTCTGACTCGCCGATCCGGCCAATGAAGACGTGAATTCCGCCGAAGGGGACCCGGTACCCGTACTCAATTGAGCAGGCCTCGGGGCCCCAACCTTCGTCATTGATGTATAGATTGTCGCGACGACTCTTGGTCATCCGGCCCACAGCGTATCCCTTGAGCCCTTCGAAGTTGCCCTTCAAGAACTCAAATCCACCGTGCGCTGGCCCCACGATGGGCGCGAACTGTCGTGGAATTGTCACAACAGATGTCCTAGAGCAAGGACTTAGTCGTAGGGCCATCACACTAGGAAGCTCAAAGGGGTTAATCGGGACAAAGGACACGAGAAGGTTTTATACTAGTTCGGCCCCTTATGATGAAGGTAAAATCCTACATATAGTTGGGATTGGTATTGTCGGGGTTTCGATCACCAAGAGGCTCAACTCGCCGGCTTGGTTATCGATTTGTTGTCTCTTGCCCTAAGCCGCCACTGGGTCGTCCCATTATATACATGGGTTAACACTTGGTGGCCTACAAAGTCCCGGCCGGCTCATAATCGTGTTTGGCTCGGTGACTTCCTTTACATGCCTTTCTTTACAAGTCTTTCCTTACATACGGCGGTTTAAAATATCGGGCCTTAAGCCGCCTCCAGGCCCTTGGGCCTTCTATAAGGTTTAATAAACTATCGTCTTGAATGTTTACTGGGCTTCTTGCGTAACCCGCCATTGGGGCTGACCCGGCCCCTTCTGGGCGGGTCATGACTGATAGTAATATCCCCCACACTCCTGCTTGGGATCCTCCTAAACTACTCCTGGTCGTAGCCAGTGGGCTGCACGTAGTAGTAGGCACCTCTAGTGTAGCAGGAGTCGTCGTCGACGGTGGCGTCTGGCTCCTGGGCTCCATCGTCTGGTCGCAGCATTCGGGTATAGAAAATGGGGAAAAGGGGGAAAAGGGGGAGCAAAGAAACCGTGAGTACTCATCCAAAGTACTCGCAACAAGGAGCTACACTACATATGTATGCATTGGTATCAAATGGAAAAGGGGGTAACATATGTGGATTGAACTGAAGAAAGCCAGAATAAGAGGGGGATAGCTAGTCCTATCAAAGACTACGCTTCTGGTAACCTCCATCTTGCAGCAGAAGAAGAGAGTAGAAGGTAAGTTCACCAAGTATAATTGCATAGCCGGGACCGAGGGCCCGGTCGGGGTCCTCTGGTTGTGGGGATGGGATGTTGACCTCCCTTATGGCTTTTCGCAATTCCTGCCGTAAAATGGCAAGGTGAGTACCTGCAACAAAGAATGCGAGAATAATGGGAGTAAGGAGATGACGGTGTCAAAACCGGCGGATCTCGGGTAGGGGGTCCCGAACTATGCATCTAAGGCAGATGGTAATAGGAGGCAGGGGACACGATGTTTTACCCAGGTTCGGGCCCTCTTGATGGAGGTAAAACCCTACGCCCTGCTTGATTATTCTTGATAATATGAGTAGTACAAGAGTTGATCTACCACGTGACCGGAGAGGCTAAACCCTAGAAGCTAGCCTATGGTATGATTGTCTGTTGTCCTACGGACTAAAACCCTCCAGTTTATATAGACACCGGAGGAGGCTAGGGTTACACAAGGTCAGTTACAAAGGAGGAGATATGCATATCCGTATTGCCTAGCTTGCCTTCTACACCAAGTAGAGTCCCATCCGGACACGGGACGAAGTCTTCAATCTCGTATCTTCATAGTCCAACAGTCCGGCTGGCCGGAGACCCCCTAATCCAGGACTCCCTCAGTAGCCCCTGAACCAGGCTTCAATGATGATGAGTCCGGCGCGCAGTGTTGTCTTCAGCATTGCAAGGCGGGTTCCTCCTCCAAATACACCATGGAAGAGTTTGAATACAAGGATAGTGTCCGACCCTGCAAAATAAGTTCCACATACCATCGTAGAGAGAATAATATTTCCACTAATCTAATCTGTTGACATGTTTTGGCAGCATGACATCACGCCATGGCCCGGTAATTATTCGAACCGTTTTTCTTTAACCAGCCCCGCACATAACGCGAGGCGGTTTCTTGACACATCTTGTCAAAGCAGAGATCGTGTTCCCCTTATCACGGGATTCTCATCAATACAAACATGGGTAACCCAACCGTGCCTGTTGGTATGACTCCTAGATCTTAGGCAAGTCTCGAACGACCACGAGGAGGACGCCTGATATTCATCCCCTTTATAAAGGGATAAGGCTTTTTCTTTTTTCCCTCCCATGCTCAATCGAATCCTTCCCCTGCCTCGAGTTCTAACACCCAAAGCCCAGGTCAGGTGCTTAGGACCTTCAATCATGTCCAGATCCAACCTTCAAGGCTGGTGGATGCCTTCCTCCGTCAAGGAGGAGGACATCAATAAGTTGAGGGAGGCCAGATATCTGACCGCTGAAATTTCACATTGGCTGCCCGCCTGAGGGCAGGTCGTCCCTACTCCCGAACCCGACGAGAACGTTGTGTTCGTCTCCCACTTCGTCCGAGGACTAGGCCTTGCTCTGGATCCCTTTGTTAGGGGTCTTATGTTCAATTACGGGCTGGATTTTCACGATCTGGCCCCGGATTCCCTTCTTCACATCTCATCATTTATTGTCGTTTGTGAGGCCTTCCTCCGCATTACCCCTCACTTCGGCCTGTGGCTCAAGACCTTCGATTTGAAGCCGAAGATGGTCGAGGGGCAGTACACAGCGTGCAGAGGTTCTCTAATAAGCAAAATTGCTGACGCTCCATGGCCAAAGGGTTCCTTTCCAGAGGTGTCCGGATTGTGGCAACGGGAGTGGTTTTACGTCACAGCTCCCCGAAGTGCCAAGTGGGTAGCTGCCCCCATCTTTCGCTCGGGCCCTCCACCACAACTGATGTCATGGATCAGCAGGGGGCTGAGCTGGGGTCTAGCCAAGGATGTGCCAATACTGCAGAGCCGTATCCGAGATCTCTTCGAGGCAGATATATGTCTAGTTATGGTAATGCAAGTTTTGCTAGTTTGTCGAGTCCAGCCTTGCAAACGTCGGCCCCTCCACATAATTCAACCCAGAAGGACCGCGCACTATTCAGAATTTCCTCGGCATGACGCACGAGGAGATGTACAAATCGTTCTTCGGACCACAAATAGAGTGTCCGGACACTACCGAGGACGTGGGCCTGAGCTGCAACCGCCCCGCTCCCCAAGTAAGTAATCCCATGGCCGAACACACTGTCCTTTTATTTATCATGACATCATTCTGAAGAATCGTTCTTTGACTAGGACTGGATAACAAAGGCGAAGATGAACCGGTGTTCGGCCCCCCTTCCTGAAGGCTTGGACAATCCGGTGCTGGAAAAGATGCTCGAGCCAGCACCTTGTCTAGTGCCCTCAAAGGAAGATGAAGGGGGGAATAAAGAGGGCGAAAGTGGGCCTCCATCACTACCTATTCCAATCGAGGGAATGAGCGCCTCCGCGAGGGAGGATAACCAAGGGGAAGAATCTAACATTCTATCTCCTCGGGGGAGGAAGAGGACTACCTCTGAAGATCTGGAAACTAAGGTTTCCAAACGGGAGAAGAAATCTCCGCAAGAGGGACCTGCCTCAGAGGGTACTCTTGCCGCACAATGTCCGCACGGGGATCATCCCTCTACCAAGCTGTAAGTAAAAGGGTATTCAATAACGAAAATATCTTGCTCTATTTCTGAGGAAAATAATCGAAGCATTTATCTTGCAGTTCGGATCTTAGCCCTTCTCAGCAGAGCTCGTCTTTGGGGGATCTTCTTCTGGAGATGATGGAGACCGAAATGCCTCCCCCTGCCACACCGCCTCACGGAGCGGGTGACCCCGAGGTGTCGTCGCGGAGGGCTTCTCCTGATCCGGCAAGGCCAGAAGGTAATCCTATGGCCACCTGAAGTCCTCAGTATCCGGCTCTCGAAGAGAGCAATCAAAAGAGTCCGGCACTGTCTGGTGTGCGGTCGGACATACTGAGGGATCTGCTGGAGCAAGCGGCTATCTCAGAAGAGCACCGCACATTGATGGGTATGGTGATTGAAAGGATTTCGTCCGCCAAAAGCGGGTTGCATGAAGCCTTTATGAGTCTACTGACGGGTTTTGAGGTACGTGAAATGATGTACATTTTTGACAGTACCGCACATTTTTAGATGTGCCCTGTGTAGATAGTAGCCCCTGAGACTCTGGTTGTCGTCGAGAACGGCGGCAAACAGAGGATCATAGTCCCAGGTAATAACCAGACCGCCTTTATGTGCACGTGGTTGAAGCTCCGGTGGCTAGCCAGACTGATGGGTTTGCCATACTAAAGAGGCAACTGGATGCGGCAGATGCCGACATCGTGCTTGTCAACAAGTGCCTCAACGAGGCACATGGTGAGTGATTTTTCTGGTGATCGTCACATAATAAGAGCAGCATGATGCCAGTATCTTTAATATGTTGTGACTGCAGATGGAGCGGCCACCGTGGAGACCCTTCGGGCGGAGCTTGCCCGAGCCAAAGAGCAAGCGAGGAGCAGCAATGCGGCCGCCTTACAAGCGGTCGAAGAGTTAAGGGCCGAACAGGCCGCACATTGCAAGAGCAAAGAAAAAATTGCCAAGATGGCCATGGAGTTAAAAGATGCTGCTGACCGTTACCGGCTTCTTGAAGAGGAAAACCGGGCGAAAGCGACGGACCTGGAGAAGGCCTGGGTAGCTGCCAAGGAAGCCCGCTCCAAAATTAGAGCGACGAAGGAGGAGCTGAATCAAGCTGCAGATATCGTGTCTGGGAAGCCCTTCTTGTTGCGGACTAAGTTCGGAGATCCGAAGTATGCTCCTCTGGACTGGCTATGGAGTTCTGTGGACCCGTACATGGATTTGGCTGCAAGCGCTGCTGATGCCGCAGAGTACTTCAAGGATCAGAAAGGTCCCTAAGTGGAGAAGCTCTTCTGGTCACAGTTTCATGCTCCAGTCCGTCCGCTGCTGCTGAATGAGCGATTGACCGGTTGGGCCGAGCTCCATAGGTTGTCCGGACTTGCCATGAGGTCCATTGTGGATCACCTATGGCCGGGAGGGCCAAGGCTGAGTAGCTACTTTAGCTTAGTGCAACAATTCCTTGAAGCTGTGCCACGCATCGATGCTGTAAAGAGATCGGCGTGCATAGAAGGTGCGCGGATGGCCCTTGCCCGTGTCAAAACATACTGGGCGGAGATGGAGGCCACCACTTTTGCGGCACAGGGTTCGGCCATAGGCCGAGTGGCTGCCGAGCACAACTTTGAAGAAGTCCTTGAAGGCGCTCGTTCCATAGAGGCTCAGTGCTCGAAGAATATTATTTTCCAGTGACATGTAGTCCCATTGTACAAATAATGTTTTATTGAACTTATCAAGGTTGTATTTATACTTTTGCCCGAAAGTGCTATGATGCCTCCTGTGCGGCCGTTTATGTATATATGTATATAACCTGAAAGATGGCAGCCGTCGGCTTCAGCCCCCACGCATATAATGCGGGGGTGTTCGCAGAAGACGCATGTTCACACTTGATCTAACGTCTTGGTCCATTGACGAGGTGATAGCGCAACAAACTAGGCAACCGGACTATAATGCTTTACCACTTTCGCTTAGCCAGAGGAGTTTGACAGTGGGGCTACTATATAGCCTTTGGTGGCTCCGCGCTCATCCGGATTCGGGGCACGTACATGCCTGGCCGGGAAACGGCCCTTCGTTAAGGCGGAGGAATCCCGAAGATTCCGCTAGGTCATCGAGTGGTTGACCAGTCTCACGCTATATCATGACAGTCAGTTTTCGGCTTTCTCTACTGAGGTGCTCGTCCGGATGAACCAGGGAACAATCGCAGCAGTTCTCCTGGTGCCGCCTTAGCCGATAGAGCGGAACGTAAGGCAGCAAAACACAGGAGCCGGGCAAACCCAACATTTGACCAAAGACATGATTCGGAGCTGATGCATATAAGGCCAAACTCGCGACGCCGAACACTCCCTAAGGTATTCGGTCTTTATGATGTAAACCGGGCCTAAATAGTGCCCTTTGTCATAAGCCCCTGGTGTCCAAGTACGTGCAATATTCTGACATGGCCACATGCCAATACGTCAACATCCTTCTCAATTGTACTGAGAATCCGAGGGATGTGTATCAACAAGAGACAGTAAAAAAGGTTTACGCAGGGTCTTAATCTAAAAAGAATCCTTGGAACGGGTCCCTCCTGCACGTCTGCGCATGTGTCTTCATTGTGCCGTATTCTGGATGGGTGTAGCATGATGATCATCTGAAAAAAAGAGGAACTTAATTGAAAAGTTGTCGTGCAAAAGGTAAGTTGTACTAAATAAACAATATATTGTTCAAAATGAGTAAAGTTGAGCCTAATTGCCACTTGTGCACGCACGTTCAGCCCCTTGTATTGTAATAGGGGTATAGCCATCAAACCTGTATCAATTACATATAGCTGCACCGGACTCGTCCAACCATGTTCGTGGTCTTAACGACCTGTCAGATGCTTTAGTTGGTGAGGTCGTTTAGTGTGCGGCTGTCAAGGCAGCCGCACGGTCCTCCGTGCGCAAGGAGTGCTCAATATTTCCATTTACTGTAATGATGCCACGTGGACCGGGCATCTTAAGCATGAGGGAAGCGTAATGCGGTATTGCGTTAAAGCGAGCGAAAGCTTCTCGTCCGAGTAGTGCTTGATAGCCACTTTGGAACGGAGCGATGTGGAAGGTTAAATTTTCGCTGCGGAAGTTATCAGGGAAGCCGAATATAACCTCTAGTAGCAGGGAGCCCGTGTGTCGGTGTCAAAACCGGATGATCTTGGGTAGGGGGTCCCGAACTGTGCGTCTAAGGCGGATGGTAACAGGAGGCAGGGGACACGATGTTTTACCCAGGTTCAGGCCCTCTTGATGGAGGTAAAACCCTACATCCTACTTGATTTATTCTAGATGATATGAGTATTACAAGAGTTGATCTACCATGAGATCGGAGAGGCTAAACCCTAGAAGCTAGCCTATGGTATGATTGTCTGTTGTCCTACGGACTAAAACCCTCCGGTTTATATAGACATCGAAAAGGGCTAGGGTTATACAAGGTCGGTTACAAAGGAGGAGATATACATATCCGTATTGCCTAGCTTACCTTCCACGCCAAGTAGAGTCCCATCCGGACACGAGACGAAGTCTTCAATCTTGTATCTTCATAGTCTAACAGTCCGGCCAAAGGATATAGTCCGGCTGTCCAAAGACCCCCTAATCCAGGACTCCCTCACCGTGCAATGGGCTTCTGGGCCTAGCGTTACTCCTTTAAAGGTAGTACTGCTATGGCTAATTTTTGTTGGGTTTATCCCCATTTTGCGGACTATGTCCTGATATATCAGGTTTAAACTACTGCCGCCGTCCATCAGGACTTGTGTGAAGTTGTATCCGTCAATTATCGGGTCTAACACCAAGGCATCCCATCCTGCACGCCGGATACTTGCCGAGTAATCCCGATGGTCGAAGGTGATCGGTTGGGACGACCAGTGGCAGAACTCCAGGGTGATAGGCCCTAGGGCATGTGTCTCTAGGAGTGCCGCTTTATTTCTCCCCTTTCTTACGTGTAACACGTTTACTATTTTTACTTTTGGAGGGAATTTCTTCTGTTCCCCAATGCTTTGCTTGCGAGGCTCGTCCTCGTCTTTGCTTGGTGTATCCCGCCCCTTATGTTCGTCGTTGATCTTGCCGGACTGCTTGAAAACCCAACATTCTCTATGGGTATGGGTTGCAGGTTTATCGGGGGTGCTGTGGATCTGACATATTTTATCCAGAATCTTGTTTAGGCTGGACAGTTCGTCTCTATTGCCTTTGGAGGGCAGCTTTTGCTAACCTGGCCGAGAGCTTCGGAATCCAACGTTTACCGTCGTGCTCTTCGGGTTGTCTTCTTTATTCCGGCGCTTGTTTTTGCTGCATCATGGTTTCCCGTTTTCGTCCCTGACTTTGGATGTACTTGGGTCGCTGGTGCTGCATCGGGCTAACCAGCTGTCCTCGCTCATGCAAAAGCGGGTCATGAGGCTTGTTAATGTTGCCCTTGTTCTCGGCTTTTCTTGGCCGAGATGTCTGGCGAGCCATTCGTCTCGAACGCTGTGCTTGAAAGCTGCTAAGGCTTCGGTGTCCGGACAATCGACTATTTGGTTCTTTTTAGTGAGAAACCTGTTCCAAAGCTTTCTGGCTGACTCTCCGGGATGTTGAGTTATATGACTAAATCGTCTTGCATCGGTGGTCGGACGTAGGTCCCTTGAAAATTTGCCCGAAAAGCGTCTTCGAGCTCTTCCCAGCTTCCAATGGAGTTTTCGGGGAGGCTTTTAAGCCTGTGCCGAGCTGGCCCTTTGAGCTTGAGGGGTAAGTACTTGATGGCGTGGAGATCGTCTCCTCGAGCCATGTGGATATGGAGGATGTAGTCCTCAATCCAGACCCTAGGGTATGTCGTTCCGTCGTACGCCTCTATGTTTACGGGTTTGAATCCCTCTGGAAATTCATGGTCCAGTACCTCATCGGTGAAACATAGGGGTGTGCGGCACCCCTGTATTTGGGTGTGCCGGGGTGTTGGGATGTTTGTTGTGTTGCATTGCATGCTGTAGCGCGCTTGCATGTCCCGTAGATGGATCTGGTTGCGTTGTACTTTTGATGCGAGCCCTCATGTGGGTCGCGTACTGGCTTATGTGCGGCGTCGTTTGCCGCTCTATGTTGGTCACGAGGACGTCTATCCGACCGGATGGCTATTTTGTTTTTTGATTGCGGGGGATCTAAGGCCTCCTCATCGAATTCAGGTAGCAGCTTTCGCTTTGGGTAGCTCTTGGTATGGCGACTACCGCCGTACTTCACTGCAGTGTTGAGTACTTCACTCCATCTGATTCTGAGTGTGTCTTGTGCAGTCCTGAGCCTTTGCTTCTGCTTTTTCAGACTCCTCGCCGTGGCAACAAGCCTTTTATGGGTATTCTGTTGCTCCGGGTGCCTGTCCGGTGTGATGTTATCCAGACTGTTATCTTCGACGGAGTCGGGTTGTTCGGTTTGATTCTCCGTGTTGCCGTGGTCGGACGATGGTTCAATGCCGTGTTTGTGGTCCGCTGGCTCGCCTTGCTCTATCGCTGGGTTTATATGATCGCTGCTTCTGCCGAGGCGGGATTTGGAGCGGCGCTTACGCCGCCGCTTTGACTGCTTCTCGAGGGAACAACCCTTCGCTGCGTCCTTCCGCTCTTCGTCGTTGCTTTCTTTGGGTGCGTCCACCATGTACACATCATATGATGAAGTGGGTGGCCAGTGCCTATGGGCAGTGGTTCCTGTTCATCTCCTGCATCGTCGTCCATACCGCCGATGTCTTCGGAGTCGAAGTCGAGCATGTCGGTCAAATCGTCGACAGTGGCTACTAAGTGGGTGGTGGGTGGGCGGCGAATTTCTTCGTCCTCCGCATCCCAATCCTGCCGAACATAGTTCGGCCAGGACTCTCCTGACAGGGAGAGAGACCTTAATGAGTTCAGCATGTCGCCGAAGGGCGAGTGCTGAAAGATATCCGCGGAGGTGAACTCCATGATCGGCGCCCAGTGGGATTCGATAGGCACGAGCGCAGGCGGTTCGGAGTCTGTGGCCAGGGAAGAATCCGGTAGTTCGGCGTTACGGATCCCGTGAAGGGTAAGGTCGATACTCGGCTCGATCGCCGCTGAAAATACGGCCTTCGTGGCGGGGTCTATCCATCCATCCATGGATGGCGCAATTGACTCCGAATTGAGGGTCAAAGCGGTTGCTGGTGCGGTCTTCTGAACACTGTCCGGTGGTACAGCTAAATCATGCTCATCGTGACCGTGCGGCGCACCCGACAGGGGCTCGAATCTGTCGAAGATCAAGTCTCCGTGGATGTCGGTTGTGTAGTTTAAGCTTCCAAACCTGAACTAGTGGCCAGGGGCGTAACTCTCGATCTGCTCCCGATGGCCAAGCGAGTTGGCCCGCAGTGCGAAGCCGCTGAATACAAAGATCTGTCCGGGGAGAAAAATCTCACCCTGGCCTGCATCGCTATCGATGATCGAAGGAGCCATCAAGCCTAATGATGATGACACAGAGGAACTCTCAATGAAAGCACTAATGTCGGTGTCAAAACCGGCGGATCTCGGGTAGGGGGTCCCGAACTGTGCATCTAAGATGGATGGTAACAGGAGGCACGTAATACGATGTTTTACCCAGGTTCGGGCCCTCTTGATGGAGGTAAAACCCTATGTCCTGCTTGATTATTCTTGATAATACGAGTAGTACAAGAGTTGATCTACCACGAGATCGGAGAGGCTAAACCCTAGAAGCTAGCCTATGGTACGACTGTCTGTTGTCCTACAGACTAAAACCCTCCGGTTTATATAGACACCGGAGGAGGCTAGGGTTACACAAGGTCGGTTACAAAGGAGGAGATATGCATATCCGTATTGCCTAGCTTGCCTTCTACACCAAGTAGAGTCCCATCCGGACACGGGACGAAGTCTTCAATCTCGTATCTTCATAGTCCAACAGTTCGGCTATCCGGAGACCCCCTAATCCAGGACTCCCTCAATAATCCTAACCAATGATCCTCCCCTTGTCGCCCTGTGAGAGAGCGGTCACCGGTTGTATCTGGCACTTGGAAGGGTGTGTTTTATTAAGTATCCGGTTCTAGTTGTCATAAGGTCACGGTACAACTATAAGTCATCCTGTTACCGAAGATCACGGCTATCCGAATAGATTAACTTCCCTGCAGGGGTGCACCACATTTCCCAACACGCTCAATCCCCTTTGTATGGACACACTTTCCTGGGTCATGCCCGGCCTCGGAAGATCAACACGTCGCAGCCCCACCTAGGCACAACAGAGAGGTCAGCACGCCAGTCTAAATCCTATGCACGCAGGGGTCTGGGCCCATCGCCCATTGCACACCTGCATGTTGCGTGGGCAGCCGGAGAGCAGACCTAGCAACCTCCATTACAAAGGAAGTTATGTTTTGCGGTCCAACCCAGCGCGCGCCGCTCACTCGCTGACGTCACGAAGGCTTCGGCTGATACCATGACATCGAGTGCCCATAACTGTTCCCGCGTAGTTGGTTAGTGTGTATAGGCCAGTAGCCAGACTCAGATCAAATAGCAAGATCTCATTAAGCATGTTAATTGATGTATCTGCGGACGCCGACCAAGGCCAGGCCCACCTCTCTCCTAGGTGGTCTCAACCTGCCCTGTCGCTCAACCACAAAGTAACAATCGGGGGGCTGTTGGGAACCCAAGCCCACCACTACCTGGATGGAACCACCTGCCCCTTCAGCCCCCACATCAGAATCACTTGCGGGTACTCAACGAGCCGACCCGACTTTAGCCACCACCTGTATAGCATGTATATATAGTATATATTTACCCGTGATCAACACCCGACGTGATCACGGCCCAATAGTATAGCATGGCAGACTGACAAGAATGTAGGGCCACTGATGATAATCTAGCATCCTATACTAAGCATTTAGGATTGCAGGTAAGGTATCAACAGTTGTAGCAACAATGACAGGCTATGCATCAGAGTAGGATTAACGAAAAGCAGTAACATGCTACACTACTCTAATGCAAGCAGTAGAGAGAAGAGTAGGCGATATCTGGTGATCAAGGGGGGGGGCTTGCCTGGTTGCTCTGGCAAGGGAGAGGGGTCGTCAACACCGTAGTTGAACTGGGGGTCTCCGGTAGTCTCGGGGTCTACCGGAAAGAAGTAACAGAGGGGGAACACAATAAATAACAGAGCAATCAATGTAACAAAAAGCAAGATGTGGCATCATGTTGTGCTAGGGGTGACCTGACGCGGTACTAAGTGATACAGGCAAAAGGGGGGAAACATCGGGGAAAGTATCCTGGTGTTTCACGTTTTCGGACAGGTGAACTGGAGGGGGAAAGTTGCGTGTTTGCTATGCTAGGGATGCGTGGCAGATGAACAGGCTGCGTATCCGGATTCTTCTTGTCGTTCTGAGCAACTTTCATGTACAAAGTTTTTCCATCCGAGCTACAGTTTATTTTATATTGATTTTAAAAGATTTAAATCAACTTTAGTATTTATTTAATTAATTTAATTCAACATTATCCAGAATAGTGTTTGCTGACGTCAGCATGACGTCAGTAGTTGACCTGGTCAACCTGACAGGTGGGTCCCACCTGTCATAGACTGTTTAGCTAATTAACAGTAGTTAATTAGGTTAATTAGTCATTAGGTTAATGTCCGATTTCGGGTTCCGGCAGACCCTTGAGGTTCGAACACTGGGGTGCGCGCGAAGTTCTCTCCCCTACCGATCTATGTTCAATCTCCTCACGTCATTTGAGCTGGAAACAATGAACAACACAAGGGACACAAGGTTTATACTGGTTCGGGCCACCGTTGTGGTGTAATACCCTACTCCAGTGTGTGGTGTGGTAGATTGTCTCAGGGGCTTATGATGAACAGTACAAGGGAAGAACAGCCTCGCAAGAGGTGTTCTTGAGCTGGTACGATGAACTGCTAGGGTGAGTTCAGTCGCCTCTCTCTCTCTCTGCTGAGGTTCTACCAGATCTCTAGATGTCCGAGTGTCTCGATCTCTCCCCGGGATGTCCTCCTCTCCTTTGTGGTGGCTAGCTCTACTTATAGAGGCCCTGGGCCTCTCCCCAAATAATGAGCAGGAAGGGCACCAGCAATTGGCCATTTTGAAGGGGAACATCTAGTACAAGTTATCCTGACCAAAGGTGGTCTTTGGCTGCCAAAAGTACTGGCGATGGCGCCGTCTTGGGCTCCACGGTGACCTCCGTCCTGCTGCTCTGCTGGTCTTGGTCTCGTTGCACCGGAATGGTAACCTTTGTCCGATGCCTTGGCCTATGCTTGCCCCCTTTGCACCAAAGGGGTTAACAAGGACACTGCACAGGCCGGCGCCCGCCTGGTGCCCGCCTGGTCTCGAACGTCATGGCTTGCGTCACAGGCTCCTCGCGAGGTACCCCTGCCTTGATCTCTCCGCCTCCTCACGAGCCTGCCTGACGAGGCTTCCTCTAAGGAAGCTTCCTGTCGTCCACCCCGCGAGGCTTGGCCCCTCGCGAGGGTCTTGATCTTGAGATGATGAAGATGGGCCGCCCTAGGCCCCCACTTGAGCCACGTCGCAGGCCACAGGCAGGCAAGTCTGGGGACCCCCATTCCCAGAACGCCGACAGTTAATTAATCATAATTAGTTAATTTAATCAGAATTAATTAAGTTGATTAATTAATTAATTAATTAATTATTTTAATTATTATTTATTTATATTTATTATTATTATTATTTTTCTAGGCGGGGCCCGTTTGTCATTGGCCCCTGGGGCCTAGCGGGTGTGGGCGAATGGGCATCAGCCCACGAGCACAGCGGGGCACTGCCCGAGTGGGCGCACGCCCAGGGCGCGCGGGGCGGCAGACCCGGCAGGGCGCCGGAGCAGGGGGGCCGGTGGCTTGGGGCCGGCGATGAGGGGCTGGCCGCGGCAAGGGCGGCCCAGGCGGCGGCGCGCAAGCGCAGCAGGAGCAGCGCGCGAGGCTGCGGGCGTGGAACGCGCGGCCAGAGGGAGTGGAGCTCCAGGCACTGCGGACAGGAGTCGGCGAGCGACAGGGAGGCGATGGGCGTGGCGGCTGGAGCGACGGCAGCGACAGAGGAGCGGGACGGGCGGGGCACGGGAAGGAGGGGCAGCAGCAGCAGGGGATCGCGGGCGTGTGACGTGGTGAGCCGGGGAGGGCATGCGACGGGCGCCGGAGTGGGTGAGCACGGAGGCGAGTGGGCGTGAGCGGGCGGTGGAGGTAGCAGGGGCCCCGGCAACGGGCGACGGTAGGCGCGGTGGGGCACGGGGCGCAGACGCTACTAGGGGCGTGGAGGGGCATGGCCAGCGGCTGCGGGCGCGATGAGCGTCGGCAGGGAAGGGAGCAAGGGGAGGCGCGTGCAGGTGGAGGCAGAGGAGAATGAGGGGGCCTCATG